>NW_006399894.1:7344573-7345774 GCF_000299155.1 Elephantulus edwardii
CATAGAGGGTCTTCCCCTCCTGCACTGTCCCTCTACTCTACCCAGCATGATGTCCCTCTCTAAAGACCTGTCTCTCCTTACAACATGTTCAAAGTATGTCAGACAAATCCCCAGAATCCTTGCCTCCAAGGAGTAGCCTGGTTTAACCTACACTTGGACCAAAAAGTAGTCATCAGAACAGAGCAAGGAAACATTGCACCACTCAAAATCAGGAAAGGAGTGAGTCAGGGGTCCATCCTGTCCCTATAACTTTTCAATCTGTATGCAGAATAGATAATTTGGGAAGCAGGGCTTCATGAGGAGAAATATGGCATCCAGATTGGAGGAACCTCAAACATGCAGATGATACAACCTTGCTCACTGAAACTGAAGATCTGAAGTGCTTGCTGCAGAAGGTCAAGGACTGTAGTCTTAAATATTGATTGATGCTCAATATCAGGAAGACAAAGATTCTCACCATGGTTCCAATTAGCAGCACCGTGATAGTTGGAGAAGACATTGAGTTTGTTACTAATTATAGCTTACTTGGCTCTACAATCAACATTCTTAACACCAGCAGTCAAGAATTCAAAAGACGAATTGCATTGGGAAAATCTGTTTTGTTTGTTTTTTTTTTTAACTTTTTAAATTAATTTTAATTAACGTTTACAGAGACTTAGGGTTTCCATTCATTCATTGTTGTACTTTTCTCCCCTGCCCACCCTCTTCCCCCAATTCGCTCTTCTCTTTGAAAAGTAAAATTCTTTGATTGTTATACAATCCCTCCCCCCAAGTATACTCCACTGTGCAGCCCTCATTCTGGACTCCTGTCATGACAATACCTAATCATATATCCCTTTTAAATAGTTCTCTCCCTCATCTGTTTCAATGTAGTATACATCTGTTTTCATGGACCTCTTTAGAGTGCTGAAAAACAACCATGTCAGTCTAGAGACAAAGGTGCACCTAATCCAGTCCATGGTTTTCTCAGTTACTTGTTATGCTTCAGAGAGCTGGACAATGACTGAGGAAGACAGAAGAACAACAGATGCCTTTAGATTGTGATGCTGGAGAAGAGGCTTGAACATACCATGGACTGAAAAGAAAACAAATTTGTTTGTCTTAGAAAGGGTATAAACAAGTCTGTCCTTGAAGGCTAGAATTTTGAAATTCCATCTCACATACTTTTGGCACATGGGCAGGAGAGACCAGTCCTTGGGAG
>NW_006399894.1:7352358-7353032 GCF_000299155.1 Elephantulus edwardii
TTCTCCTCATAGAGCCCAGCCTCTCGGATAATCTGCTCTGCATACAGGTTGAAAAGGTATGGAGAGAGGACGCATCCCTGGTGCACACCCTTCTGGGTTCTTAATTCTGTTCCATTGGTCAATGTGCCTGTTATTGTACCAGCACCAAGCTGTTTTGGTTACCACTACTGTATAGAAGGTTTTGAGATCAGAGAGTGCTATGTCTCCAACCTAATTTTTGTTTCTCAGTAGTGTTTTGCTTATACAGGGCCTCTTGTCTCTCCAAATAAATTTGGTAATTTCTCTTGCAATCTCCTTGAAAAATGAATTTGGTATCTGGATTAGGATTGCATTGAATATGCAGATTGTATTGGTAGGATTGTCATTTTCACCATATTGAGTCTTTCTATTCAGGAACAAGGTATATTTTTCCATTTATTTAGGTCTTTTATTGTGTATTTCAGAAATGTTCCATAGTTTTCTTTGTACAGGTCTCTTGAATCTCTACTTACATTCAATTCCAAGTATCTCAACTTGTGATTGTTGTTGTTGTTGTTATATGCCATCGAGTTGCTTGCGACTCATAGTGATCCTGTGTAAAACAGCCCTAAACCCTGCTCTATCCTGTGCCAATCGCACTGCCTCTGACACACCCATCCTGATTACCCCAGTCACTGAATCAATCCACCTCATAG
>NW_006399894.1:7353292-7357408 GCF_000299155.1 Elephantulus edwardii
GCATCAATTCTCCTTCTGTCCTCCCTAGTCATTGTCCAACTTTCTGATGCATAATAAATGATTGCAAAGACCGTAACCTGTATCAGGTACACCTTAGTCTCCAGAGTGACACCATTGCTCTTCAGTACCCTAGAGGGGTCCCTATCAGCAGACATTTCCATTGCAATACGTTTTTTTATTTCCTGGGCGCTGGTTCCAACCAAGAGTGTTGACCGTGGAGCCAAGCAAACTTAAGTTGTTAACAATCTCAATCTCTTCACCATCCATCCTGATGCTGTCAATTGGTCCAGTGGTGAGAATCTTTTTCTTCTTGACATTGAATCTCAATCCATACTAAAGGTTGCAGTCCTTCACTCTCTGCAGCAAGTGCATCAGGTCCTCCTCAGTTTCAGCGAGCAAGGTTGTGTCGTCTGCATAACACAGATTGTTGATAGATCTTCCACCAATCCTGATGCCACTTCTCCTCATAGAGCCCAGCCTCTCAGATAATGTGCTCTGCATACAGGTTGAAAAGATACGGAGATAAGATACATCCCTAGTGCACACCTTTCTTAATTTTGAACCATGCAGTATTTCCTTGCTCTGTTTTGACGACTGCCTCCTGGTCCAAGTACAGGTTTTGCATTAGAACGATCAAGTGTTCTGGGATTCCCATTCTTCTCAGAGTCAGCCAGTTTGTTATGATCCACACAGTCAAATGCCTTTGCATAATCAATGAAATACAGATAGACATTCTTCTGGTGTTCCCTGCTTTCAGCTAAGATCCATCTGACATTAGCTACAACATCCCTCATACCACGACCCCTTTTAAACCCAGCCTGGACTTCTGTCAGTTTTCTGCTGATGTGTTGTTTCAGTGGTTTTTGGATAATCTGCAGTAGAATCTTGCTTGCATGTGAAATCAATGATATTGTTCTATAGTTTCCACACTCTGGTGATTCACCCTTCTTTGGAGTGGGAACAAATATAGATCTCTTCCAGTCAGTTGCCCAAATGGTTGTTTTCCAGATTTCTTGGCACAACTTGGTGAGCAAGTCCAGGGTAGCATCTGTTAGCTGAAATATGTCAACTGGTATACCATCTATCCCTGGGGCCTTGTTTTTTACTATTTACTTCAAAGCAGCTTGAACTTCTTCCTTCATCACTTAGGCTCTTGCTCATATGTTATTTCATTAAATTTTTCTGTGTCTGCCAATTCCTTTCGATACGGTGACTCAGTGATTGGCTAT
Organism: Elephantulus edwardii; assembly: GCF_000299155.1. NCBI lineage: Eukaryota > Metazoa > Chordata > Mammalia > Macroscelidea > Macroscelididae > Elephantulus > Elephantulus edwardii. The sequence goes on from NW_006399894.1 coordinate 7,354,522, forward strand.
TGTAAATGGTATTATTTTCTTTATTTCTGTCTCTGAGTTCTCTTTGTTACTGTAGAGGATAAAATTGTTGCATGGTACCCTATAAAGATCATATCTCTTTGCACATCAAAAACCTTTTCCAACAGGGTAAGAAGAAAACCTATAGACTGGGAACAATCATTTGGTAATACCATCTCAGACATGAATCTTATAACAATAGTTTACAGAAAACTCTTGGGCCCCACAAGAAAAAGGCTGACAACCCAATTACAAAATGGGCAAAAGACATGGAAAGAATTTTCAGAGGATGATATTCAAATGGGAAACAGACACATGAAGAAATATTCTAAATCACTGGCAATAAGAGAGGTACAAATAAATCAAAACCACAATGATGTACCATCTCACTCCAGTAAGAGTGGCAAAGTTTAACAGGGCATCAAGTAATAAATGTTGGAGAGGATGTGGTGAGAAAGGAACTCTTATACATTGGTGGGATTGTGAAATGGTGCAACCATTCTGGAAGGTAGTTTGGTGCTTCTTCAAAAAGTTGAACATAGAAATTCCATGTGAACCAGTTATTCTACTACTTGGAATATACCCTGAGAATATGAGAACTGGTCACAAACTCAGGTTTGTCCACCAATGTTCACAGCAACATTATTCAAGAACATGGAAACAGCCCAAATGTTCAACCACAAATGAATGCACTGAGAAATTATGATATATTCACACAGAGGAATACTATGCAACATGCAGGGGAAATAACTTTGTAAATTATTACCTAACTTTGAAGGAGCTGGAAAGTATTATGCTGAGTGAACTAACTCAGTCACATAAGGATAAATATTGTAGAAAACCATTAATGTAGAATGAGTATAAGGATCCAGGAGAGGTTGGAGAGGCTGGAAGCAGTGGAATGTTTATGTGCAGGGGGAAGAGATGATTACTCATTGGGCTATACAGTTTGATGAGGAGGGGGGTGGTGGTGAGGGAAATTGAAAGAATTTGTTCAAATTTGTATTCAAATTTTGTAAATAAACTAGTAGGGAAAATGTATATGAATGAAACATAATGTTAATATATTACTATATGAAAATCAATTAAAAACCTTTTTTAAAAAAATGGTATAAAAACAAAGAGAACAGTGAATTAGGAGGGATGGGTAGGGAGGAAAATGTGCAACAATGAATGAATGGAAATCTAAGTTCTCTATAAATTTTCATTAAAATCTCAGTTAAAATTAAAAGAACAAACAAACAAAGATTCTCACCACTGGGCCATTTGACCCCATCATTACGGATGGTGAAGAGATTGAGATTTTTAACAGTTTTAGTTTGCTTTCTTCCACAACCAACACTCTTGGTACCAGCAGCCAGGAAATCAAAAAACAAATTGCATTGGGAAAGCTAGCTGTCAGGGACCTCTTCAGAGTACTCAAGAGCAATGATATCAGGCTGGAGACTAAAGTGTGCCTGATTTGGGCCATAGTCTTCACAATTGCATGCTATGCATCAGAGAGCTGAATAATGACTAAAAATTACAGAAAGAAAAGTGTTGCCTTTGAGTTGTGGTGCTGGAAAAGAGTATTGAATATACCATGGACTGCTACAAGAACAAACAGGTTCGTCCTGGAGAGGGTGAAGCCGGGCTGCTCCTTGGAGGCAGGGATTCTGAAGCTTTATCTGATCTACTTTGGACTTCTTGCAAGGAGGGACCAGTTCTCGGAGAAGGACATCATGTTTGGGACAGTGGAGGGATAGCACAAGAGAGGAAGATCCTCAATGGAATGTATAGATTCAGTGATTGGGGCAATGAAAATAGGAGTTTTGGAGACAGTAAGGTTGGCACAGGATAGAGAAGAATTTAGGACTCTTGTACATAGGTTCGCTATGAGCTGTAAGCAACTCAACAGCATATAACAAAAATAACAAGCCTACTCAGTGTAAGCCTGGAGAGACAGTAAGACTGACCAAAAAACCTCATTAGTATCTTTCTTATATGCCTATTTGCATATTTCACCCAAAAGGTACTTTTCACCTTGTTCATGTCATTAGCATAATCCCACTCAGTAATGTGGTGAAAGACAACAATGGCTAGTAAAACCATTTTGAAAAATCAACCTATTACATCACAAAGAGTATTTAATTTCCCAGACTTCTGTTTTCCAAGAACAGACCCAAATCATTTTCCTATAGATCAAGAAAAAGAGAATACTGCTTATCTGCACATAAAAATAAGTGTTGGTAAAAGCTATGAGAATAGCCTTAAACTTGGCACCTTGAATAGTGAAACTATGTCGATTTGGGTTTTGCATAGCTAGCTCAGAGTCTCTAAAGCTTTAGTAGTGTACAGGCATTATTGTGTTTCAAATTACCCTAATCATTAGTTACTCGCCCCTGGGAATATAATGCACCATCTATAAACCAAAGGTCTCCCTGAGCCAACAGATTTGCTTCAGGTGCTAGAATAAGGGATATTTTCCCCCAAAGATACCTGTCATTCTCTTATTTAAAGCGTGGATGCCAATGGGATAGGATTGTTTCTGTTCTTAAGCACATAATTAGCATTTCAAGCTTTTCTTACCTATTCCGCTGAGTCTACATAACATAGAATGTATCTCAAAGAAGTGTCAGAAAACTCACAAGCCATGCATGCAGTTTATACAAAAGCCTAATCACATGTTGTTGTTGTTGTTGTTGTTGTTGTAGAACTCACCCATAGCTGGTGGATTTTCTGGGTCAGTAACGGCATGGGAGAAGATTGCCCATTTTCTCTCACAGAGCAGAACTAAGTGCCTTTTGAGATTGCAACACAGCTTCTTGGCACTAGGCCACCAGATATTGTTGTTGCTGTTGTTATGTGCCATCGAGTCGTCTGCGACTCATAGCGACCCTATGTACAACAG
>NW_006399894.1:7357878-7376399 GCF_000299155.1 Elephantulus edwardii
AAACTAATAAATATTTTATAAAAATGAGTATATGATAATTATATCAAGGCAATATTCTAAACCCTAAGGATATTTATTAGGTACAGGCTACTTCTCCTTCTAGAGACATACAGTAACTTGATCAACAGTAACCAAGAATAGCAGCTTGGACATCGAAGGTCTTCCTCTCCTTTGCAGCCCTTCCACTCTGCCAAACATGATGTCCCTCTCCAAGGATCAGTACCTCCTTGCAACATGCCCAAACTATGTCAGACGAAGGTTCAGAATCCTTGACTCCAAAAAGCATTCCGACTTCACCTTCTCCAGGACAAACCTGTTTGTTCTCCTAGCAATCCATGGTATATTCAACACTCTTCTCCAGCACCAAAGCTCAGAAGCATCAATTCTCTTTCTATCAACCATAGTCACTGTCCAACTCTCTGATGCATAGCACGTAATTGCAAAGACTATAGCCCGGATCAGGCGCACCTTAATCTCCAGCCTGACATCGTTGCTCTTCATTACTCTTGAAAGGTCCCTCACAGGTGACTTTCACTATGCAATTTATCTCGTGATTTCCTGGCTGCTGTTACCAAGAGTGCTGATTGTGGAGCCAAGCAAACAAAAACTGTTAACTATCTCAATCTCTTCCCGAGACATACTGATGCTGCCAATTGGCCCAGTGGTGAGAATCTTTGTTTTCTTGATGTTGAGCTTCAATCCATATAGGAGGCTGCAGTCTTTGACCTTCTGCATCAAGCGCTTCAGGTCCTTCTCAGTTTCAGCAAGCAGGGTTGTGTTATCTACATAACGCAGGTTGTTGATGACTCTTCCACCAATCCTGATGCTACATTCCTCCTCGTAAAGCCCAGCGTCTCGTATGATTTGTTCTGCATACAGATTGAAAAGGTATGGAGACAGAATACATCCCTGATGGATCCCCTTCTTGATTTTGAACCATGGAGTGTCTCCTTGCTCTGTTCTGACAACTGCCTCCTGGTCCAAGTATAGGTTTTGCATTAGCACAATCGAATGTTCTGGGATTCCCATTCTTCTCAGAGTCAGCCACAGCTTGTTGTGTGATCCACACAATCGAAAACCTTTGCATAGTCAATGAAGCACAGATAGACATTCTTCTGGTATTCTTTGCTTTCTGCCAAGAAAGCATCTAATATTAGCTATAATATCCCTAGTACCACGACCTCCTCTAAATCCAGCCTGTACATCTGGCAGTTCTCTGTTGACATATTGTTCTAAACGTTTTTGGATCATTTTCAGCAGAATCTTGCTTGCATGTGATATTAATGATATTGTTTGAAAATTTCCACACTCTGTTGGGTCACCTTTCTTTGGAATGGGAACAAATACTGATCTTTTCCAGTCAGTGGTCCAGCTGGCTGTTCTCCAGATTTCTTGGCACAACTTTGTGAGCACATCCAGGGCAGTGTCTGTCTGTTGAAATATGTCAATTGGTATGCCGTCAACTCCTCAAGCCTTGTTTTTGCCAATTGCTTCAGAGCAATTTGAACTTCCTCCTTCGTCACCATAGGCTCTTGCTCATATGTCATTAGTGGGATCTCAAAATACTAAATTTTTTCTTATGTGGCTATTCCTGGTTAGGGAATTCTTCTCTTGCATTTATGGGACAGGATAATATAAGCATGTATCAAATCTTTCTCTTATTTTAAATTAAAAATCATTCATTGACTAACTTGCTGGTAAGCAAGTCAAAATAGTCAGTAAAAATACTGTCTTGTGAACTAGCCCAAATAGTCGCCCACAAGGTAACTTTATCAATTTTTCTAACCTACTGTGAAACTTGCCCCCAAACCACCAGTTTGATTTTGCCCTTTCTTCCCCTGTATCCGGAAAGAATGGTGATTTGGTTATGCTAATATGTGGAGCAGCTGGAGGCTGGATTCTACAAAGTGAGTTCTCTTGTTTTGGTTGAGGCTCTTGAAACTCCAATGTGTGCTCTTTGTTTTTGATTGTTTGTTTGTTTATTTTGTTCACAATTGAGTGGAAGTTGATTGAATTTGGCCTTGTATTTAAAAAGGTGGTTAGCAGGTTTTCTCCTAAAGTACCTGAATAATCAAGGAGGAAGCCTGTTGTTTTTTGTAAATTATTACCTAACTTGGAAGGGACTGGAGAGCATTAGCTGAATGAACTAACTCAGTCCCACAAGGATTAATACTGTATAAAACCATTATTGAAAAATAAGTATAAGGATCCAAGAGGGGTTGGAGAGGTTGGTTGGAAGCAGAGGGATGAGGATATTGGGGACACGGGGGTGTTAATCACGGAGTTGTACAATTTGATAGGTGCTGGGGTGAGGGAAATTGAAAGAATTTGTTCTTGAAAACAATGTATTCAAATTTTCTAAATACTAGTAGAAAATTTTAAAAGAGAAACATAAAAAATATTATTAGGAATATTCTATAAGGTTAAAATTTAAAGCGGTTGGGCAGAGGGCCGCTTTTAATTGTGTTTCAGTCAAACATTCTTCTAAGTAGTATTGCACTGGTTTGATAGTTTCCTGTACAGAAGCAACTTGTGGTAGCTGTGATGCTGAACACCAGGACACTGATGTACCAAATGTGGTAATGGTTACCCATGGTGGACAGTGTTTGGTGGAGCTCCCACATTAAAATAGGCTTGGAAGCAGGAGTGGCATCCACTTCCGAAATAGCTTGCCTCCAGAAACCCTATGAACTTAGAGAAATGATGATAGTTATACAACAGGGTTCAGGTCAGGGTTTGTTCACAGGGTCATTATGAGTAGTAAATGAGTCGAAGACCCTAAACAATAACAACTGGGTAAGAAGTTGCACTGCTCACCCAAACACCACACCTCTCTTGATGATTCAAATCCCCTGGCTAGGCAATCTCTTCCTGTGTGAATTACAGCCTCTGAAAACCTCCCCATGAGGATGTCATGAATTAGAATTGGTTGGATTTACTAAATAAGTTCACAAAACTTGAATTCCCTTCACTCTCAGAAATTCCTCTGCAGATTCACATTGATAAGTATGCTTTGTTCCCTTTACCCTGGGAAATAGACTTCAGCCCTATATATAATTATCTTTCTAGTTAAATGTCTCTGAGTTAGGTCAGACTCTCATTTCAAGGCTTCATAGTAACTTTCAATTCTGAGTTTTGTCTCAGCAGTTGTGGATGACCTAAGCAAACTTCTAAAACTCAGAATTGAATGATAAGGTCATGATGGCTGACACCAACTATTTCAGATTTAAAAACAGTTACAGCCAGTCCCCTGTCCTTATGGGGTTATAAGTGTTCTTATAGATGATCTTAGCAAATGTTTTAAGGGGATCACTTTAATCCAGAATCTGTGTGTACACATGTCAGCCCACCTCTTAAACTCTTACTTGGTGTCTTCATAAAGATTAAGACTGACTACACAAATTTGTTTTGATTTCTAGAGGCAGAGTACTGATTTTTCCAGTAAATAAATTTCAATAACATTGCTGATCCAATGCAGAGTAATGGGAGCCTTAATATTCTGTCAGTGTTTCATCTGTGGTCTACCAGAGGAGTTTGTTTCAGAACTCTCCTGAGAGAGTGAAAGCACTTTATTGCCAACAAATCAACTCTCTGAATTCCCCCCCCCCTTTTTTTAACTGCTCTGCCCAAACACATCTAACGTCAGTAGCCTATAAAGAGTCTGGCTTTTGGCCAGAATCCTAGGAATGATCTTTTAGACCTAATCACAGGTGATTACAAAGGCTTTATATGGACACTATTGGGAAAAACTATCCACTTCATGCAAGGCTTGGTATGTTGCCGCTATTTTGTAGTTTCTGAAAAGCTCTGCAATCAAAGACTCAGACCTCCCTACACAGAAATATCCTTCTACATTGCTTTCTGTGCTACATGTATGGAGGGATTCTCAGACTGAGACTTTTTATACAACTGCTTAGTTGAACCTAGTACTGACAACCAGACTGGTAAGGGGATTTTACACGTCCATCCTGAGAGGAAGATCTGCAACAAACTCAACACTGTTTCACAGCTTTGTGTAAAATACAAGTAACTCAATCTGCAACTAATTCTTGAATTCCTGCTTACAGTCAAACAATAAAGCAGAGGGCCACTTATTATGTGGCCGACCATGCAATCTGGTCATTATGTTTATTTTAAGTTCATGCACATTCGACAGGTCCTGTTAATTGAACCATAAGGCCTTCCTCTGTCTCTCTCCAGAAGGCATGTCATTCTCACCCTCGATGTCAAACTTTCAAGAACTGCAAAAGGTATGAGATATTGCTCTTTGTTATACTTACTAACAATTTATCTTGACAAAATTTTGTGGATTATATCAGGAGACACAAGACTTTAAAGTCAGAGACAAATAACTTTATTATCTACAAAAAACCCAGAATCCAGATTAATTACATTTTCTTATTCCAGCTTTAATCTCCATACTTAAAGAAAATTACAGAGAGACAAGTGATATCTGCATATGTGATTACATTTGTTGTTGTTATTTGCCGTTTAGCCACTTGCAACTCATAGCAACCTTATTCAATCTCTTCTCCAGCACTACAGCTCAAAGACAATTCTCCTTCTATCATCCCTTGTCACTGTCCAGCTCTCTGATGCATAGCATTTAGGGAGTCCTTAAAATGCTGAATCTGATTGTATAATGAACAGATAAAAAAAAGAACAAGATGGATGTATGACAAGATTCTGAACACTGCACTAGAACGCAGAGAAGCCAAAGCAAAAGGAAGTCGTCAGGTTATTAGGGAGCTGAACAAAAGATTTCAGAGTGCAGCTCAGGAAGACAAAGCAAAAATATAATAAAATGAGAAAAGGGCTGGAGTCAGAAAATCAAAAGGGCTGAACTTGTTCAGCATTTCTTAAGCTGAAGGAATTTAAGAGCAAATTCAAGCCTCAAGTTTCAATACTTATAGATGATTTGGGCAGAATATGAAATGATCGAGGAAGTATTAAGAAGATAGAAGGAGTACACAGAGTCACTGTACTGAAAGGAATTGGCTGACACAGAAGAATTTCATGAACAATGTATGAGCAAGAGCTTGTAATGATGACGGAAGAAGTTCAAGTTGCTCTTATAGAACTGACAAAACACATGGCCCCAGGAACTGATGGCATACTAATTGACATATTTCAACAAACAGAAGCTTCCCTGGATGCATTCATCAAGTTGAGCCAAGAAATCTGGAGAACAACTATCGGGCCAACTGACTGGAAGAGATCTATTATTTATTCCAATTCCAAAGAAAGGTGACACAAAAGAGTATGGAATTATCAAACAATATCATTAATATCCCCTTTCTCCAACCATGTGATTAAGCTCCCTCCTGCCTCCCTGGATCCTTGTATTTGTTCTAAAATAATGGTCTTATACAATATTTGTCTTTATGAAACTGAGTTAGTTCACTGAGTTAGGATAATGCTCTCCAGTCCCTCCCATGTTAGGTAGTAATTTACAAAATCTCTGCTCTGGCATGAAAAACAATGTATACAAATTTTGTAAGTAAACTAGTATAAAATAAAATAGAAATAACATTAGTATCACTTGAAAGCAAGATTCTGCTAAAAAATTATTTTTAAAAAAACCAACTGGAACAGTACATCAACAGAGAACTGCTAGATGTTCAGGCAGGGTTTAGAAGAGGTCGTGGTACCAGAGATATTATATCTAATATTAGATGAATCTTGAACAAAAGCAGAGAGTATCAGAGAAATGTCTGTGTTTCATTGACTATGCAAAGGCATTTGACTGTGTGGATCATGGCCAACTCTGAGAAGTGCCTAACTCTGAGAAGAACAGGAATTCCAGAATACTTGATCATGCTTATGTGAAACCTATACTCAGACCAGGAAGCAGTCATCAGAACAAAGCAAAGAAACACTGCATAGTTCAAAATAGGGAAGGGTGTACATCAGGGATGTGTCTGATCTCCAAATCTTTTCAATCTACATGCAGAACAGATTATCTGGGAGGCTGGGCCCTATGAGGAGGAGTGTGGCATCAGAATTAGAGGAAGACTCATCAACAACCTGTGTAATGTAGATGACACAACACTGCTTGCTGAAACTTAGGAGGATCTGAAATGCTTACTGTAGAAGTTCAAGACTGCAGCCTTCAATATGGATTGAAGCTCAGCATCAAGAAAACAAACATTCTTATCATGAAGCACATTGCAGCATCATGGAATAGGGAAGAAACTGAGATTGTTAACAGCTTTAGTTTGCTTGACTCCAAAATCAACACTCTTGGTACCAGAAGCCAGGAAATTAAAAGATTAATTGCACTTGGAAAGTCTGCTGTCAGAGGCCTCTCCAAAGTACTGAAGAGCAATGATGTCAGTCTGGAGACTAAGGTGTGTCTGATCCAGGCCTCGGGCTTCACAATTACTTGCTATGCGTCAGAGAGCTGGACAATGACTAAGGATGATAGAAAGAGAATTGGTGCTTTTGACCTGTGGTGCTGGAGAAGAGTACTGAGTACTCCATGGACTGCCAGGAGAACAAACAGGTTAGTCATGGAGAAGGTAAAAACCAGGCTATTCCTTGGAGGCAAGGACTCTGAGGCTTTGTAGGACATTCTGTTTCAAGGAGGATCAGTCTTTGGAGAGGGACATCTTGCTTGGAAGGGTGGAGTGATAAACACAAGAGAGGAAGAGTCTTGAAGAGTTGGATTGATTCATTGACTAGGGTAAGGGAGGTAGGTGTGTCAGAGATGATAAGGTTGACACAAGATAGAGCAGAATTCAGAGCTGTTTTACATATCATTGCTATGAGTTGCATATAGTAACAACAACAACAATTACCTTTCAGGGAGTTCAGCTGGCCTAATGATAGGGAATACATGGTACTGGTATGGAGGTAGATTGACACAGTGACATCAGCAATGGACTTGAGTGTGTCAAAGATTGTAAGGGTAGCACTGGATAGGTCAGAGTTCAGATCTATTGTTCATAAGTTCTCTATGACAACAACAAAAAGCCAACCACCACTCTCATAGCCAAGGAATAAGTATATGAAAGATATTAATGTAAAAGCATTGTATCAAACAACTTTGACTTACTATTTTTTATAAAAACAATTTGAAGTGGCAGTATAGTCTTAGTCTTAGGTATCATTTAGTCCAACCAGTTTTTGCTGAAGGGAGCTCTGTAGGCCTCGTGGTAAGAAACTGTGCTGCAGTCTCAAAGGTGTGTCATTCAAGTCCACAGGTGCTCTGGGGGAAATGCTGAGTCATTTCCTTCCATGCAATTCACTGTGTCTGAAAACCTGCTGGGGGATCCACTATGGGTAGATTCCAGTTTGACTGCACACACCAGTCTTTTTGAGAAACTCTAGTGTGTATTACCAAAGGCCTCATTCATGAGTGCTTCCAGTCTACCAACACTACAAGTCAGAATCGGCTTGATGGCAAATTTGAATTTTGAGCTTTTGCTAGTCAACATACATTATAAACTGAAACTAGTATTAAGATCAGGTGTTAGCACAGGTAAATGATGCGACAAATGTCCAAAGTGGTAATTATTTGATGAACACAATGTGGAAAAAGGACTCAAAGGATATGCAGCACATGAGTCTACTGAAGTGCTGTGGATGAAGTAAAGGGAACGGTGAGTATAACTCATTTAGAACACTGGTGAATAAATATTTCACTGTAGAGCATAAGTATTGATGAAAAATTGTAAATAATAATCTAAAATTGTATCCAAACGTGAACTTCTCCCTATGCATCACTTAAGGCTGCATCTAACCAAGATACTAGTTAGTAATATGGGGTTTTGTTAAAACATTTTCTGTTTATACACTTTCTTCACTGTGGTGTTTAACCTAAAAGTTGTTTTTTGGGGTTATTTTAGCCGTTAGCTACCTCTGATCTCTAGCTACCTTACCAGCAGACACATGGTCTTTCCAATCAGTATAGTCTTTCAAATCACCGACAGCTGAAGGAATAGGTAAGCGAAAGAGTTCTTCTCACATTGAGGAGCAAGACTTAAGGAGAACAAGACTTGTGGCAGCAAGACCCTGGTGAGAGAGAGAGACCCTGTGATGGAGAGACTGTGGCATTGCTGTAAAGAAACTGTAGCAAGATGTGACCTGAGGCTTCTTGCAGTTGTGTTGGCCACGGTTAAAGGTTTGACTGTTCATGAAAGACACTTGAAGGAGTAGCTAACTTACAGCTGCTCAGAGTCAAATCTTATTGGATGATTTAGATTTGAGTGCTGAACTGAAACCAGAGCCTGGAATAATGGAGAAATTGTGCCTTGAGATTGCTTAGCTAAAACCTGAACTTGCATTGTGAGTTCTTCTTTCCTTCCCCACTCACCTCCCTAACAAACTCTGAATCTGTGAGTCAGCAATGAATAAACACAACTCTTGCTGCCTCTGTGGCTCTAGAAGCACCATATGGCTGTACGATGGTAAATTTATCTATTTTCTGCTCTAGGTTGGTGAGGAGCTGTGCTATTCTTACTCCCTCTGGTCCTTTCAGAAAGACGCTCATAGCCCTGGGCCCCCATGGCCCATTTTCTTGTATTTAACAATTACCATATGGAATATGAAGATTAAAAAAAGCCTAAGGCAACTCAGACTTTCTTGAAGGAAAAAGATGCTTGCATTTGAAATGGAAATTCATGGCCTGAGCATACATGATAAGTAATTGTCTCGATAACATCATATGTTAAATAGAAGTTTAAAAATATAGTGAATAACTCTGACTACAATAATCAGAAGGATTTTGGAAAGTGATCAATGTGAAATAGAGTAGAAATGGGACAGTAGGTCAACAGGATAAGGAAAAAAATAGGAGAAGGATGATAAGCATGAAAATGCACTAAGCAAAATGTCTGTGATATTGGAATATAGTGTGGAGTGTTTAATAGGTTATTTTAAAAAGCTATATTGCATCTTCTATCTAGATTTCTGTACATTAGGTCAGTGTCTTGAAAGCAATGTATCAATTTTTTAAAAGGATTTAAAGTTCTTTTTCTCAAAAAAGATCATATCATTATTGTAATGTTTTAAAGATTAATTAATCAGCTGATAGTACTGAAAAGAAATGAAAGGAAATGAAATGACATGATAAAAGAGGCAGATCATTGCATTAGAAAATATGTAAGATAATATATAACTAGATCACAATGCCATGTGCGGTGTTGGCCTAAACGTTGGCTTCTTTTTAGTTGCAAAGACATTTAACTGTGTGGATCTTAACATACTGTGGCTGACTCTGAGAAGAATGGGAATCCCAGAACACCTGATTGTGCTAATGCAAAACCTATACTTGGACCAAGAGGCAGTTGTCAGATCAGAGCAAAGAAACACTGCATTGTTCAAAATTGGGAAGGGTGTACACCAGGGATGTGTCCTGTCTCTATACCTTTTCAACATGTATGCAGAACAGATTATCTGGGAGGCTGGGCTCTATGAGGAGAAATGTGGCGTCAGGATTAGTGGAAGATCTATCAACAATCTGCATTATGCAGATGACACAACCCTGCTTGCTGAAACTGAGGAGGACCTGAAGCGCTTTCTGCAGACGGTCAAGGAGTACAGCCTTCAATATGGATTGAGTCTCATTATCAAAAAGACAAAGATTCTCACCAATGGACCAATTGATAGCATCAGGATGGATGGTGAAGAGATTGAGATTGTTAACAGCTTTAGTTTGCTTGGCTTCACTTGCGATGGGAAAGTTTGCTGTTAGGGACCTCTCCAAAGTACTGAAGAGCAATGGTGTCTCTCTGGAGACTAAGGTATGTCTGATACAGGCCATGGTCTTTGCAATCACTTGTCATTCGTCAGAGAGTTAGACAATTACTAAGGCGAATTGATGCCTTTGAGCTGTGGTGCTGGAGAACAGTATTGAGTGTACCATGGACTGCTAGGAAAACAAACAGATTCATCCTGGAGAGGGTTAAACTGGGCTGCTCCTTGGAGGCAAGGATTCTGGAGCTTTGTCTGACATACTTTGGCCAGGCTGTAAGGAGGCACTAGTCCTTGGAAAGGGACATTGGGCTTGGGAGGATGGAGGGACAGCGCAGGAGGGGAAGACCCTCTATGAGGTGGATTGATTCAGTGACTGGGGCAGTTGGGATGAGTGTATCGGAGACGGCGTGACTGGCACAGGACAACAGAGTTTAGGACTGTTGTACATAGGGTCGCTATGAGTCGCAAGCAACTTGTTGGCACATAACACCACCACCATGATGTTGCCTATCTATCCAGCAGTGAGGATTTTTTTCTTTTCTTGACAAAATGATACAATCAATCCATACTGAAGGTGTTTGATCTTCCGCAGCAAATGCTTCAAGTTCTCACTGTCAGCAAGCAACGTTGTGTCACATGTATAAAGAAGATTATTGAATTTTCCTGCAATCCTGATACCATATTCTTTATTATAGAGTCCAGCTTCTTGTCAGAATGCAGATCAAATGAGTACAGAGAAGGGATACATCCCTCAGACCCACCTTTCAGTCTTGATGTACAACTTTCCTAATTTTAAACCATTTAGTTTTCCCTTAAACAGACAGACCAAAACCTTCAAACTTAAAATTGGAATGGAATCCATGAACATCTGCATACCAGGCATTAGTAGGATGAGATGGGCAAGCTTTGGCAACTTTGAATTAGGTAATCAGTTGGTATACTACACTGAGAATGAAAAATAGAAGAATGGTGTTGCATTGAGAGAAAAAGTCAATTTCAAGTTCTATCCTGAAATACAATGTTGTGATAGGATATTATCCCTATGCCTACAAGGAAAACCCATTAACGAGACTATTATTCAAATATACATTCCTGTATCTAGAGCCAAAGAGGGAGAAATTGAGAATTTTACCAAATTCTGAAGTCAATCTGAAACTGACAGAATATGCAATTAAGAGGCTTTAATAATAATTGGTGACTAGAATGCAAAATCAGGAAGCAGTGAAGAAGATATAGTAGTTAGAAAATATGGGCTTGGTTATAGAAATAAAACTGGAAATAGAATGATCAAATTTTGTATTTTAAATAATTTATTCATTGAAAATACATTTTTTGTTTAAAAAAAGATACAAACAGCAACTTTACACATGAATCTCACCTGATGAGCTGCACAGGAATCAGACTGACTACATCTGTGGAAGAAATTATTGGAGCAGCTCAATATCAACAGTCAAATCTAGGCTCAGGTGACTGGGGGTCAGACCACCAATTACTCGTATGCAAGTCTCTGATGACAAGGAAAATTAAAATATGTCCACAAGAACCAAGATACGTCTTGAATCTATTCCATCTGAATTCCATGATGAATTTAGGAATAGATTTGAGGCATTGAACACCAATTATCAAAGACCATATAAGTTGTGGAATATCAAGGATATCATCCATGAAGAATGAAAAGGTCATTACAGAGACAGAGGAGAAAGAATAAAACCAAAATGGATGTCAAAAGAGACTTTGAAAACTGCACTAGAGCATTGAGAAACCAAAACAAAAGAAAAACATGCCGAAGTAAAAGAACTGAAGAGAAGATTTCAAAGGGTCGCTCCAGTGGCCAGAGCAAAGTATTATAATGCAATGTGCAGAGAGCTAGAATTGGAGAATAAAAAGCAAAGAACCCAGTCTGCATTTCTTAAGCTAAGAGAACTGAAGAAAAAATTTAAACCTTCAGTCACAATATTGAAAGACGGCATGGACAACATATTTAATAACACAGAAAACATCAAAAGAAGATGGAGGGAATACACAGAATCTTTGTACCAGAAAGAACTGATTAACACTAAAAAATTTCAGGAAGTACAGTATGACCAGGAATCAATGGTAATTAAGGAGGAAGTGGAAGCTGTATTGAAAACATTGCAAAAAATAAGGGCCCAGGAATTGATGAGATACAAATTCACTTGTTTTACTTAACAAATGCAGGCTTAGATGCACTCACTAGTCTATTCCAGGAAATTTGGAGGACAGTTATCTCTCCAACATATTGCAAGAGGTTCATATTTATTTGTTCACATTCCCAATGAAGGTGATCCAACTGAATGTGGAAACTATGGGACAATATTATTAATAGTACATGAAAGGAAAATACTGCTGAAGATCATTAAAAACTGGCTAGAACAGTACATAGATAGGGAAGTGCCAGAAGTTCAAGCAGGATTTAGAAGAGGCCGTGACACCAGGGATATCATTGCTGATGTCACATGGGTCCTAGCTGAAAGTTGAGAATACCCAAAGAATGTCTATTTGTACTTTATTGACCATGCAAAGGTAATTAATTGTGTGGATCATGCTAAACTGTGGCCAGCACTGAGAAGAACGGGAGTCCCAGAGTACTTAATTAGAGAGAGTGCTTTTGGAAGTAAGAATTATGAGGCTTCACTTCACAAACTTTGGCATGTTGCTAGGAGAGACTGACTATTCCTTGAAGAGGTACATGATGGTTGCAAGAATAGAGGAGTGATGAAGAAGACAAAGATCCTCAACCAGGTGGATTGAAACAGTGACACCAACAATGAGTTTCAAGAACTGTGAAGATGGCACAGAATAGAATCGGGTTCAGATGCACTGTTCATAGGGTCACTAAGAGTCATACTCCACTGACAGCCGCTAACAACAAGAGCATTCCCTTGCTTTGTTGGTTGAATGCCTATTGGTCTAGGGCATTAGTTATTATTTGATTCCCAAGTGTATCATCTACTCCAATGTATAGTTTGGATAATGTGCTCAAATTGTTACATAAGTTTAAATTTAAAGATATTATGAAAAATACCATGTGTTAGTTTTTTGCTATAGCAATACATAAACATACATTATCTGCATATTTAAATTATAGGTGATAGTATAATTAAGAGATATATTTTAAAAATTTGAAAGATTAATTCCTGAAGAGCTTATGAAAGCCATACGCACACACAGACACACACAGACACACACACACACACACACAGACACACACACACGCGCGCGCACACACACACACACACAACTTTTTGGAGGTGTAATTTCTTAAAGCTGAAATATTTTAAAGAACTTAACTGAAATAATTTGCTCCACTATTTTCTTCAACTTTAGGAAAAAAATGATTACTCACCATATATAACTATATGCAGCTGTACCTTATATGATGCTAGAAAATCAGATTAGGAGTAGATAGTTATTTATAGGTAGAGTTAAATTTATTTCCTGCAGTAGTTTAAAGCTGTATTTCATCAGGTTTATAGTCAGTTAAGAAATGTGGACTTATGAGTTGCATTACAAAACCCAAGAATCACTAAAAGAGAAATGTTAAGCAATTTAAGCTAATGTTAATTTTGAAAAACTAATCTGAATAATTCATGGTCAAAATTAAGTATTCTACCTCTTGCAGTGCCATAGACTTCAAAGGGGAAAGAAAATACACAATAAAAACAACAATAAAAAATGAGAGCTTTAAATCTCTAGAATCTTTATAAGCGTGGGGAAAAAATACATTTTGCATGTAGCAAAGCTTTTGAATGTCTTTCATATAAGAATAAAATCTGAAAAGCCTTTATTCTTTGAAAAGGATCATTTAAAAGGACTTTCTTAGAAGCATGTCTATAATAGCTAGAGTAGAAAATACAAATCTGGCCATTTTTATATGTGTAAAAATTTCTACTGAAGAGAGAAAAAACAAGTTAAATTGTGACTAATGTTAAATTTTACTTTGAAAATAGAAAGCAATCAGCAAAAACATTTGAAAAATATAAATGTATCTTTTTTGTGTCAATTCATCTTGTTTAGATTTTCTCCCCCAATTATACCTCCCACTTTTCCAAGCATAATTTCCCCATCCAAGGACTGTCCCCTCCTGGTAACCTGCACAAAATAAGGTGCAAGCTGAAGCCTCAACAATCTTGTCACTACAGAGCATGGCTGTGTCTTCCCAGACTAATTTGTCTCTTCTTTTGGCAGTCATAATATAGCCAACACTTTTCACAAATACCACAGTTCAAAGATCCAGAGTCTTCTTTAGTCTTCCTCACATTAACTTGCATGTGAAGTAATAAAGAAAACAACCAGTGTTGATGAGGTGTCCCTTAGTCCTTTAAAGGGGTATCCTTGGCCTGTGGCACTTTCATGGGACCCTTGACAGCAGATGTAACCAATGCAATATTTTTGATTTCCTGATGGCTGCTACCATGAGTGTTGATTGTGGATACAAGTCAAAGGAAATTCTTGACAATATCAATCTTTCCATCATCTACCATGCTGTTGCCTATTGGTCCAGTTTGATTTTTTATTTTCTTGATGTTAAAATATAATCCATATTGAAGGATGTAGTTGTTGATCTATCATATTCAGAATGTGCTTCAAGTTCTCTTCATTATCAACAAGCAAGGCTACATCATTGGTATATTGAAGTATATTGATGCCACAATCAATCCTAATGGCCTGTTCATCTTCATTTATAACAGTTCCTCAGATTATTCACTCAGAATATATATTAGTTATAGTGAAAGGATACAACCCTGTCGCACACCTGCTTTTGTTTTAAGTCATGAAGCATACACTTGTTTTGTATAAATAACTACTTTGTAGTCTAGGTATTGGTTCTGTTGTTGTTGTTATGTGTTGAGTCATCTGCAACTCGTAGCAACTCTATGTACAACAGCCCTAAATCCTGCCCTATCCTGTGCCTATCTCACCATCTCCAACACACCTACCCCCATTACCGCAGTCACTGAATCAATCCATCTCATCAAGGGTCTTCCTCTCCTGTGCTGTCCCTCCACTCTCCCAAGCATGACGTCCTTCTCCAAGGACTGGTCCCTCCTTGCAACATGTCCAAAGTATGTCAGACGAAGCTTCAGAATTATAATGTATGGTGAAGAGAGTGAGATCATTCACAATTTTGGTTTGCTTGGATCCACAGCCAACACTCTTGGCACCAGCAGCCAGGAAATTAAAAGACGTATTGCGATGTGAAAGTCTGTGGTTAGAGACCTCTCTAAAATGCTGAAGTGGAAAGATGTCAGTCTGGAAACTAAGGTGTGCCTGATACATGCCTTGGTCTTGGCAATCACTTGCTATGTATCAGAGAGCTGGACAATGACTGGGGATAATAAAAGGATAATTGATGCCTTTGAGCTGTGCTGTTGGAGAAGAATATTGAATATATCATCAACTGCTAGGAAAACAGATTCATCCTGGAGAGGGTGAAGCCGGGCTGCTCCATGGAGGCAAGGATTCTGAAGCTTCGTCTGAAGCTTTGTATATGTTCTAAATGAGGAGAATTAAATACTCTGGCATTTACATTTTTCTCAGTGTTATTAATAGTTTTAAATGAAGTATAAAAAGAATGTTTTTCATAACTAATATAACACAAGTAAATATCTTTCTGGCTGCTTTCAGCCAAGATCCATCTGATGCTAGCAAATGGATCCTATATGTTAGAACATTTTTCTGAATCTAGGTGTATTTTTGACAGTTAGCCATGGATGTAATGTTCCAGCCACTTTGCACTAACCTTCAGTGAGAGTTTACATGCATATGGTATTGTCTGAATTTTTTTTTTTGTTAGATCACGTTTGTTTTGCAATAGGTACAAATATAGATATCTTCCAGTTAGCTGGTCAGGTAAATTTCTTAGCATAGAAGGTGAGAATTCTTTGGTTGCATTTGCTCTATCACTTCATTGATACTATGGCAATACGTGGAGCCTTATTTTGTCCCAGCACTTTCAGTGTAGCTTTCACTCTTTCATCGGTATTATTGGCTATTGTTAAGATGTTGCTTCCTGAAATGGTTCAGTGTTCACCAAATCTTTAAAATAGAATGTTCATGAGTATTCCTTCTATTCTTTTGACATTTTCTGTCTTACTCAAAATTTTGCCCTTATATTCTTTCAATATTGCAACCTATTAATGAAAAGCCTGATATGTTGCACACTGTGCCAATGTTTCTTACCTGCCGTATGTTCTTTTTATGTGCTGTTGAGTTGGAACTGACTCATAACTGAGCCCTCAGCAGGTTTTCAGAAGCTGCAAATTGCACAAGAAGAGACTGCTCATCTTTAACCGATGATTTCACCTTATAGCCTATTTTTCCATTAGCTTTGATGGCCCAGTGAATAAGGCGTTTCTTTGCCTATCCAAAGGCAAGTGGCTAGAATCCACAAACTGCACCTTTTAATAAAATTAGGTAATCTGTGGAAATTATAGTCTCTGAAAACAAACTTCAGGGTCACCTATGAGTCAGTTCCAAGAGAAAAGCATATCATAACAGCAACAACAACAACAATAGGTCATTACTTGGTAGTAGGGTTGAACTCAGGGGTCAGAAGGAGGCACTCCTAATTCAAACAGAGTAAATACACTGACTCTATCTGAGTCATATACTGAAATTTCATTTAAAAAAAAAAACTTCTATTGGTGAAAGAAATGAAATTATAATATATGAGTTTATATAAATAATATTGACTTTTATTTTAATAATATTATATTTGTTAAATATTATTGACAATAATTAAAAGAAAATTTTGGATAGTTGACCCTAAGGTGAATCATATACTAGAAATTCACATATCTTCTTTCTTCTTTAGCTTAAAAAATTAAATTTACTGGTTGATATATATAATGTTGATTTAAAAAATATTCTTGAAAGTTTTACATTCTTTCTGTTTTAGTAGATTCAAAATAAATGTCTATATTTATTTCTAAGTAACACAATTTGCCATCTCATTCATATGTAACTAAACTTGTTTACAGAATTGTTAGGAATAGTTTCTATTTAAACTTATCTTAAATATATCAAGAGTAAGATGTGTGGCAGCTAATATTTTAACATTTAATTTGCAGATGCTACAGAGAGCAGCTGGATATACGTGAGATAATGAGAATCAAAACCGGAATGGAAGTCTTCCAATTTAATGCCTCTCACGATCTATTCCCTTTAGTCCTACTACCATCTCTGGGAAAAAAATTATCCTTTTAAAAGAGCCTTCTCAGAGGCTTTTTACTATAAAAATTTTCCTAGTCATCCTGACCTAATCAAAATTTTTCTCCTGTATCTTTTTTAGCCATAGAATTTCTTAATTTTCTTACATAGCTCAAAGTACATTTATTTTTATAACCTTAGGAAGAAGTTGAACAGTGAGAAATGTCATTGGATTTTTCACTTAAAAGACATTTTTAAAGTGTCTTCAAATAGATAAAAGATTATAAGTACACTTGATTTACCTTATTGAAAATATGTAAGTAGAAAGCCACTGTTCAGTCTTATTGTTACATTAATACAGTGACCAAAATTTGTTGACATAAACTGTAAAGTACAGATTGAAATTCTATGGGTTCCTTTATAGAATTTATACTCTTTCAATCATATGGAATCTAACTCTGCCCTATATTAGCAATGTGAATTTATGTAGAGTTATTTAGCTTATCAATCTCTTTATTATTTCAGATATAAAATGAATATAATAGAATTGTGATGTGACATAATGAATTAATATTTGTAAGCTTGATGCAATAGTAATTGTATTTAATAAATAAGTATCTGTGATTCAAATTCACTTTAAATCTTAACAATGTGTGTTTACTTGCAATTATCCAGGAAAAATCAGTAAATCCACAGATTAACAAACTTAATTTGAATAACTTCGAAATCATCTCTTGTTTGAGACTACTGATGCCTTATAAAGCCTGTTTCATTGCAATCAGATTGTTCAGCGATGTCTCGCTATTCTAACTAAAGAGCCTGGCAAGCAAGGTCAGAAAAGATCAAAGATTAAAGAGGTAAGAGACATCTGTAACTATAGCAATCCTGCAGAATCAGAACAGAAGTGCATAAACCACCAAACCTTGAAGGCAGGATGGAAAATACGGCTGGAATATTTTCCTAGCTAATTCTGGTCCCATTCTAGAAATCAAAAGAAGACAAATTTTAATTAAGATTCTGAAGTGAATTATGCTCCCTCTAAAAATTTGTGTCAAAATGCTAACCCCCAGCATCGTAAATATGACTTTTAGGTAGATTTGTGCACTGATGTTCATTTCAGTATAATTCTCAATTGCAAGAAAATGGAAACAACTCAAAAGTTCATTAACAAATGTATTGAAAAATGGTATTACATTCATTTGCAGGAATACTATGCAGCACTCAGGAGCAACAATTCAAGAAATAATATACAATGTGGGAGAGGCTAGAGACCGTTACGCTGTATGAACTAACTCAGTCTCATAAGGACAAAAACTACCTAACTCCATTATTGTAAAAATAGAAGGATGATTAGTAAGATGTGTATAAAAATCCAAAGGGGGAAGGTGGAACAGGAAGACTGTGGGTGAGAAGGTGGGAAATAATGGGGTCACAGAATTTCACACTGTTGGGTGAAGGGAGAGAGTGAAGGAATTAAGAAATATCCTTTTGGAACCTGAAAAGACCAGGCGGTAAGTGTGTATAGAGCAACTGTGATTGGTATTATAAAATGCAAGGTATGGAAATGATTATATGAAACACAATGTGAATGGAGGAATGTGTGAAACAGAGTGTACATGAATGAAACATATATGAATTTTATATCCAAA
>NW_006399894.1:7379299-7391984 GCF_000299155.1 Elephantulus edwardii
CTATGAGTCGCAGGCGACTTGACGGCACATAACAACAAACAACAACAACATGGAATGTGAGAAGCATGAATGTTGAAAACTAGACATTGAAAAGAAAGAAATTGATGTATAAATATTGACATATTGGGTATTAGCGAAATGAGATGGATTGGCATGGGACATCTTGAATCCCAGGACTATACGATCTATTATGTGGGAGATGAAACGGTGAGAAAAAACAGGGTCTTTTTCATAGTTAAAAAGGCCATTTCTAAATCCATCTTGAAATACAATATTGTGAGTGAGAGGTTAATAACCATATGCACACAAGGAAGACCTGTTAATACCACTATCATTCAAATTTATGCACTTCCAACCAGAGGCAAAGCAGAGGAAATAGATGATTTCTATAAACTGTTGCAGTTGGAAATCGATTGAACATGTAACCAAGATGTACTAGTAATAATGGGTGACTGGAATGCAAAAGTTGGGAACCAGGAAGAAGGATCAGAAAATATAGACTTGGTGACAGAAATGATAGAATGATAGAATTCTGTACAATGATTTATTCATAGCAAATACCTTTTATAAGACACATAAACACAGGCTATACACATGGATATCACTGGATGGGATGCACAGGAATCAGATTGATTGCATCTGTGGAAGGAACTGTTGGAGAAGTTCAATATCAGCAGTAAAAACTAGGCAAGATGCTGATTGTGGAACAGATCACCAATTGCTCATATGAAAGTTCAAGTTAAAACTAAAGAAGGATAAATCATAACCACAGGAATAAAAATTTGACCTTGACTCTATCTTCCATGATTTAAAAACGAACTCAGGAATAGGTTTGAGGCATTGAACATTAATGAATGAAGACCAGATAAGCTGTGGGAAGATATCTATAATATCATTCATAAAGAATGCAAAAAGTCACTGCAAAGAAGCAAGAAGAAGAAAAAAAAAACAACAAAATGGATGTAAGAAGAGAATCTGAATATTGCACTAGTGTACCGAGAAGCCAAAGCTGCTTAATCAAGAGGTTTAGGAGCTGAATAGAAGATATCAATGGCTGTTTGGGAAGACAGGGAAAAATATTACCATGAAATGTGCAAGGAGCTGGAGTTGGAAAATCAAAAGGGCCAAACTCGCTCAGCATTCTTTAAGCTGAAAGAACTAAAGAATAAATTCAAGCCATGAGTTGCAATGTTTAAGGATTCTATAGGCAGAAAACTGAATGAATCAGGAAGTTTTAAAAGAAGATCGAAGGATTATACAGAGTCATTGTACCAAAAAGAATTCGCTGACACAGAATAATTTCAAGAAGCAACATATGATCAAGAGGCAATGGTGATTAAGGAGGAAATGCAGGCTGCTCAGAAGGACTTGGCAAAAAATAAAGGCCCAAGAATTGATGGAATACCAACTGACATATTTCAACAAACAAATGCTACCGTTTGTGACAGGATAATAACCATATGCATAAAAGGAATTGCATCTGTTCACCAAGTTGTGCCAAGAAATCTGAGGACAAATACTTGGCTAACTAACAAGAAGAGATACATATTTATTCCCCTTTCAAAAAAAAAAAGATGGCCCAACTGAGTGTGGACATTATTGAACAATATCACTAATATCACATACTAGCAAAATCCTGCCAGAGATTATTTAGAAAAGACTTGAACAGTCCATTGACAGAGAAATACTAGAAATACAAACTGGGTTTAGAAGAGGTCATGGCACTAGGGACTTTATTGCCAGTGTCAGATGGTCTGTGGCAGAAGGCAGAGAGTACCAGAAGAATGTCTATCTATGTTTCATTGACTAGGCAAAGGGATTTGACTGTGTGGATCATAATAAATTGTAGCTACCCTTGAGGAAAATGGGAATCTCAGAACACTTGATCATGCTTATATGACACCTATACTTGGGACAAGAAGCAGCCCTTAGAACAGGGTAAAGAAACACTGCATGGCTCAAAATCAGGAAAGGAGTGCACCAGGGATGCATCCTGTCTCCATATCTTTTCAATCTTTATGCAGAACAGATTATTCGGGAAGCAAGGCTTTATATGAGGAGGAGTGTTAACAGCGTTAAGTTTGGAGGAGAACTCATTAACAACCTACGATATGCAGATGACACAACCTTGCTTGCTGAAACTGAAGAAGACCTGAAGCATTTGTTGCAAAAGGTCAAGGACTGTAGTCTTTAATATGGACTGAAACTCAACATCAGGAAGACAAAGATTCTCACCACTGGGCCAATTGGCAGCCTCATAATAGATGGAGAAGAGCTGAAGTTGTTAGCAATTACAACTTGCTCAGGTCAACAATCAACACTCAAAGCATCAGCAGTTAGGAAATCAAAAGATGAATTGCATTGGGAAAATCTGTTGTCACGGACCTCTCCAGAGTGCTGAAGAGCAATGATGTCAGTCTAGATTCAAAAGTACACCTAATCCAGGCCATGGTTTTCTCAATTACTTTATGCTTCAGAGAGCTGGGCAACGACTAAGGATAACAGAAAAATATATGCCTTCGAGTTGTGGTGCTGGAGAAGAGTCTTGAACATACCATGGACTGTCAAGTAAACAAATCAGTCTGCTTGGAGAGGGTCTCCAAGTCTCTCCTTGGAGGCTAGGATTTTGAAGCTCTGCTTCACTTATTTTGGTCACATGGTTAGGAGAGACTAGTCCTTGGAGAAGGACATCATGCTCTGAAAAGTGGATGGACAGCACAGGACACAAGGACCCTGGATGAGATGGATTGATAGTGTCTGGGGCAATGGGGGTTGGTGTGTTGGAATTAGTGAGACTGGCTTGACACAGGGAAGGTTCAGAGCTGCTATGCATACATTGCAGGCAACTCAATGGCACATAACGACAATAACATACTATGACAGGTTTGGAAGCAGGAGTAGCATCCACATCCTAAACAACATGCCTCTGGAAACTGTATGAACTTTGATAAATGTCTATAGTTGTAGAAGGGCTTCAGGCCTTTCATTCATAGTGTTGCTATGGGTTATGCTCGACTCGAAGGCCATCAACAGCAACAATTTCTGAAATGGCAGCTCTAGAAAAATAGAG
Source organism: Elephantulus edwardii (assembly GCF_000299155.1). NCBI lineage: Eukaryota > Metazoa > Chordata > Mammalia > Macroscelidea > Macroscelididae > Elephantulus > Elephantulus edwardii. The sequence goes on from NW_006399894.1 coordinate 7,382,370, forward strand.
AGCAATATGCTGTCACTTTAAAGGGCTTCTACATTTTTTGTTTCTCTAACTCTAGCAACTTAGATATTGCTTAATATTTCTAAGCCATGTTACCACCATTGCTTTAACATTCTCTATTATCTCAGAAAAACAGTAAACATTTTCTAAAATCTTGTATATATTTTAACTGGATGATTTTATATTAAACACAGTCAAAGGGAAGAACACCCTCAATCAAGAAGATTGGCACAATGACTACAGTACTGGGCTTGGGCATGCCAGAGATGGTGAGGCTGGCACAGGAGAGGACAGGATTCTGTTTGGTTGTCCACAGGGTTGTACTTGACTCAGTGATATTCTGAGCTATTTGTCGACTAAAATCTCTCCACCCAATTATTCCCTGTCAAGAACTGTGAGGAGTCTGAAACCTCCATGTGTGCTAGTTTCTGTGCATAATTTGGTTGCATAGATTTTGACAGAATACATGAGATCCCTAAGTAAAAGGCAAAGGCATTTATTTTCCATGGCTCTAGTAGTAACTAACCACTGTCAACATCTAATGGGTTCCCTGAACTTCAGTTTCCACAGGGCCAGGAAATAACTGCATATGCACTTGGGTACACATAACAGAAGAGCTCTAAGCCTCAATAATTCAAATCTTCTATAACAGCCAGTGGCCTGCAAATGTGTCCTTTGCTCAGGACAGGCACTGTATCTATCATAAAAGACAGTTTTTCTTATACAAACTGTGGAGAGACACAGCCATTCAGTGCCTCCTTCTCCACTTCTAGTGACATCTTTGTATTATAGGCTGAGACTTAATGTATTGTTAGAGTATTAATAATATTTATCTTATTTAATACAAATATAAACACACACTATTTACACACACACATACTATATCCACTTTGTAGATAAAGAAACTGAGACATAATTATGAGGCATAAAATATTAACATGCCATTATCTGACACTAGACTTTACTCATTTTTTTTCTTCTAATTATAGTTCTACACTGTTACCACAGAAAACCCTGCACATGTTTAAGGATGTTCATCTTTGGAAATGAAAACTATACATTATCATCTTTTAGAAAACCTGCATTTGATTCTTTTCCAGAAATTTAGATTCAAAGCATGTTGAGTTCAAATTACCTGCTGGTTCTTTAACAATTTGCTCTGTATAAAATGATCTATGGATCTACTAGTCTGTATAGTTAGGTAAATTAGTAAGTATTATTTAAAAATAACCTATATTGTTTTCCTTGGTTCTGATATTAGGATAAACGCAAAATAGTATGATGAATGGAGAGCACCATAAATAAACTGAATAAACTATTAAAGAAGAATATTCTGTTAAATACACACAATATATTCCCAAAGAAATAGAGTATTTTCTCTACTGAAGCTCAGTAAAATATCCATTATGTTGATAATGACCAGGTGGGAACGTGTGGATGCTGGCAGAAACACAGTGATGAGGAACTCTTAGGGTCAAATGGAATTCTGATCCTCCCCAGGCACGCATTCACCATTGCTGTCAAGTCAGAACCAACTCACGGCTGGCACTGCAGTCAATTCCAAAGCTGTAAACAGCAAGGTAGAAAATTCCCATCTTTCTACCACAGAGTCTATCTACATAAATTCAAATCACCAGAGAGGTCTACACTCAGCGTTAGCAGTGCAGATCCCCTCAAACTATGCCATCAGAGCTCTCTCAGACAAAACACAATGAAAAAAATTTATAAAAGTCTCTGTTTCAAAGTGTCCTGATTATAGAGTAAATATTTCCTACACATGTGAATGCTTTTAGACTACAGAACTATAGTTCTGTATATTTATTATTACACAAATTATTCCCGCCAAACTATAACCAGGGAGTCCTTGTAGCCTAGGGGTAAGCAGCTGTGCGGAAATCTTGAAGGCATGTGGTTCAAGGGTAACAGCTGCTCCACAAGAGGATGGGCAATCTCCTCCCATGCGATCAATTGCCTCTGAAAACCCGCTAGAGGGTCAGTTGTAGGTTGGTTCTGACTCTACGGTACACAACAACAACAAACCATAACCAGAGTCTGAATGTCCCCACAAATCAGCACATTCCAATGTCCTACAGCAAATAAGAAAACATGTACATAACTTAATGATGCCTCTGCAAATATAGTGAAACTATAATTATTATTCTTAATATGCTGTTATTGTGACTTGCTGTGGAGTTGGAACAAACTCACAGCAGATACTCCAGCAGGTATCCCAAGGTGGATGGAAGAAGATTGATCTCTTTCTCCACGGAGCAACTGGAATATTCCACCCATTTGCCATACGTTGGCAATGCAGCTCCTTAACTTTAGACTACCAGAACAGTTTACAATTTCTGAAACATTCTCATATGTTATGTTTTTTTATTAAAAATGGCTTTATTGGCATTACTCTGTTGCTTAAGTTGTTGTTAGGTGTGGGCAAATTGCTTACAAATCATAGCAACCCTAGGAATAACAGATTACAACCCTGCTCTATCTTGTTCCACCCTCACTCAAGTCATGTTGAGTAAAGTGAGGTGATGATGGCTTACACCACTTCTCTCCCTGCAATGATCTATTCTTTGTTATCTGTCAAAATCACATTATAATCAACTCATTATAATCTCTTCCACTAATCCTTTCAGCGTCATTCAGATCTAGTGTGTAGTTTTTATTATTTATCTTTTTTTATGATGCCCATCTGGCAACTGAACACATAATGTCATACAACATCCAATTATTGTCATAATATTTTTATATAAACCTTTTCAAAAATTTTGAAGACTGTATTCCAACTATATTTTGAATACTTTGTCAATAAAGTGAGCATTTTTAATTTCTAGCATTGAAGTCTCAGGAATATTTAATGCATATTTACTGACTACTGGTTTTTATTAAAATTCAGAACCTACACACCAACCAAGAATGGTGATGCTTCTGGTTCACTTGCTTCCAATTTACTGAGTCAAATTATAAATATTGTCCTAAAAAATTCATTTTTGCTGTCATAGTCAAATATACAAGAGCCAAAATTTTATCTTGAGTCTATCCTATCTGAAGTTAAAAACCATCTCAAGAAGAGGTTTAAGGCTTTGTATGCTAATTAACAAAGACCAAATAAACTGTGAGAAGATAACACGAATATCATCCATGATGAATACAAATGTCCATTAAAAAGAGAAAGGAAGAAAAAAATACCTAAATAGATGTCAAAAGAGATTTTGAATATTGCACTAGCATGCGAAGAAGCCAAAGCAAAGGGAAGAAATCAGGAAGTTAAGGAGCTGAAGAGAAGATTTCAAAGGCAGCTTGGCAAGACAAAGCAAAATATTACAATGAAATGTGCAAAGAGCTGAAGTCAGAGGCAAAGGGACAAACTTGCTCAACATTTCTTAAGCTGGAGGAACTGAAGAACAACTTCAAGTCTCAAGTTGCAATACTTAAAGAAACTATGAGTAGAATATTGAATGATCCAGGATGCATCAAAAAAAGATGGAAGGAGTACACAGAGTCACTGTAACAAAAAGAATTGACTGGCACAGAAGAATTCCATGAAACAATGTGTGGCCAAGATAAAATGGTAATGAAGGAGGAAGTTCAATATTAGTAATAATAATAATAATAATTAATTAATTTAAATAGAAGACAAAGCAACAGGAATTGATAGAATACTAATTGACATATTTCAGCCAACAGATGCTGCCCCGGATGTGCTCACAAGTTGTGTCAAGAAATTTAGAGGACAGCTACCTGGCCATTAATATCATATGCAAGCAAAATAATACTGAAGATCATCTTAAAAGGGTTAGAAGAGTGCATAGATAGGGAAGTGCCAGAAGTTTAAGCAGGGCTTAGCAGAGGCCATGGTGCCAGGGATACCATTGCTGATGTCAGATAGGTCCTGGCTAAAAAAGAAGAAATACCAGAAGAATGTCTATTTGTGCCTTATTTACTATGCAAGGGTATTTGACCTTGTGGATTATAACAAGTTGTGACTGATATTGAGAAGAATGGGAATCCCAGAGTACTTAATTGTACTCATGCAGAACCTATACCTGGACGAGGAGGCTGTTGCGTGGATAGAGCAGGAGAAAACTGCATGCTTTAGAATTGAGAAGAGAGTTTGTCAGGGTTATATTCTTTCTCCATATCTATTCAATCTTTGCTGACCAAATTATCGGAGAGGCTGGACTTTATGAAGAGGAGTGTGGCATCAGGATGGGAGGAAGACTAATCAATCAACAACCTGTGTTATGCAGATGACACAACCTTGCTTGCTCAAAATGAGGAGGACTTGAAGCACTTGTTGCAAAAGATAAAGAATTTCAGCCTTTGATATGGATTGTATCTTAATGTCAAGAAAACAAAGATTTTCACCCCTGACCTGTAGGTAATGATAGATGGAGATGAGATAGAAATTGTTAACTGAACCTTGCTTAGAGACATAATTAGCATTCTCAGTACAAGCAGTCAGGAAATATTTAGATCTATTTCCCTGGGAAAATCTGCTGTTAGGTGCCTCTCCAAATTACTGAAGAGTAATGATGTCACTTTGAGGACTAAGGTGTGTCTAATTCAAGCCATAGTCTTTCTGATCACTTGCTAGGTATCTGAGAACTGGACAATGAATAAGGATGACAGAAGACAAATTGACACCTTCGAGCTGTTGTGTAGGAGAAGAGCACTAAACATTCCATGGACTGCCAAGAGAAGAAACAGGTATGTCTTGAAGTGGGTGCAGCCCGCATGCTCTTTAGTGGCAGAGAGGTTTTATCTCACATAGTTGGGCATGTTTCTAGGAGGAACTATTCCTTGGAGAAGGACATGATGCTGGGAAGGGTGGAGGATTGGCAAAGGAGTGAAAACTCTCAATCAGGTGAACTGACATGGTGACTGCTGTAATGGGCTCTTGTGTATCAGGAAATGTGAGGATGGTGAAGGACAGAACATGGTTTAGATCTTTTGTTGCTAGGATTGCTATGAGTCGTACTCAACTTGACCACACCTAACAACAACAATTACTTGGCTAATTAACTGGAAGATATTTATATTTCTTCCCATTCCAAAAAAGGGTAATCTGACATAGTATGGAAATTAATGAACAACATCACTAATATCACATGCAAGCAAAATCTTGTTGAAGATTATTTAAAACAACTATCCAAAAACGTCTGGGTTATCAACCGAGAACTATCAGAAGAACAGGATGGATTTTGAAGGGATCGTGGCACTTGGGATATCATTACCAATTTCAGATGGATCTTGGCTAAAAGCAGAGAGTACCAGAAGAATGTGTGTTACATTGACTACGCAATGGTATTTGACTATGTGGATTATAATAAATTGTGGCTAACCTTGAGAAGAATGAGAATCCCAGAACATGTCATGGGTTCATGCTAAACCTATACTTGGACCACAAGACAGTCATTGGAACAGAGCAAGAAAACACTTGATGGTTCAAAATCAGGAAAAGAGAGTGTCAAATATGCATCCTGTCTCCATACCTTTTCAATCTATATGCAGAACAGATCATTCAAGAGGCTGGTCTTTATAAGGAGGAATTGGAGGAAGATTCATTAACAACTTGTACTATGCAGATGACACATCCTTGCCCATTGTAACTGACGAGACTATATAATGTCTGCTGCAGAAGGAAACCAACTTCAATATGGATTGAAGCTCAACAACCAAAAACCAAAGATTCTCACCACTGGGCCAATTAGCAATACCATGACATGACAGTTGGAGAAGAAATTAAGGTTGTTCATAATTTCAGCTTTCTCAGGTCCACAACCAACACTCTTGGAACTAACAGTCAGGAAATTAAAAAAAGACAAATTTAATTGAGAAAAATCTGTTTTCAGGAATCTCTCTCCAGAGTTATGAAGAGCAATAGTTATCAGTCTATAGACCAAGGTGTGCCTGATCCAGGCATGGTCTTTGCTGTGCATGAGAGAGCTGGACAGTGTATAAGGATGACAGAAAAAGAACTAATGCCTTTGAGTTGTGGTGCTGGAGAAGAATCCTGAACCATAGACTGCTAAGAGAACAAACAGGTCTGTCCAGGATAGGATGAAACCCATTTTCTCACTGGAGGCAAGGATTGTGAAGCTCTGTCTCACAGACTTTGGGCATATTGCCAGGAGGGACTAGTCATTGGAGAAGAACACCACATGTAGAACAGTGGACAGACAACTCCAGAAAGCCCTGGATGAGATGGATTAACACAGTGCCTGGGGTAATGAGGGTAGGTGTGTCACAGACAGTGAAACTGGCTCAGGATGAGACATGGTTCATAGCTATTGTGCATAGGGTCACTATGAGTCACAAGTAGCTTCATGGCACATGACAACAGCACTGTTGTTCATTGCCTTGAAGTCAGAACTGACTCACAGCTGACCGAACAGTGAGTTTTCAGAGGCTATAAACCACACAGGAGGAGTTTCTTCATTTTCTTTCTCAAAGAAGAAAATCACTTCCTTTCAGCTTTCAGTGTAACCCCTACCAAAACATTATATAGCACATATTTTAATAACATCCTCAATTTATCATAGCATGATAAATGAATATATAATTATTAGGATTATACATCTTTTTCTTTGAAATGTATTTAAAATAAACTCTAAAATATAGTTTATAAATAGTTATCAAGTACTGGACACATTTTAATGATAGAGATAAAAGACTGAAGTCTTCAATGATCTAATTTTACTTGGATCCTCAATCAATGGAAGGCCAGAGAATGTCACTGTGACTGTCACAATGGGTGGGCATGTCAGAGAGCATGATGATGGTATATGGTAAAAGTCAGATCTGTTTTCCTAGAATCGCTATGAGTTGTAGTTGACTCAATGGAAGTTAACAACAATAACGGAATACATGGTGTTCAAGTGATTACTAAGAAGATGGCAGTAACTAGTATTAAAATAGAACTCTTTTGGGTTAGGCACTATTTCCATGTACCCCCTAAATATTAAATACTATGGTGGATAGATTTTAATGGAGCTTCCAGACTGAGACAGCATCAAGTAGGACTGGCCATTGGCTTTTGCAACATGAAACCCTGAAAACGCCTATGAGACAACATGAGAGAGTTGTCTGGTATAGAGCTAAAAGATGAGACTCTTGATTTTGAAGAGACTCAAAATGTGACCAGGGAAACACCACCTTCTCAAAGTCTCCCTTAATAACATGGATGGGGTCAAGCTTTCACTCAAGGAATGACTTTCATTTACTGATGCGACAAGACTCTAAATGACAAGGAACAGCTAACAAACACCTAACAACAACAACTTGGTGAGTGCCATACAGTTAGTTATGGAGACGTGGTAAAGATGATCCGCAAGTATGATTTAACATTGGATAGAAACTTTTTGACTTACTAGAAATATATACTTCCACCTTACTAAAATCTAGTTTAACAAAAATCTAGTTTGAGAGCATATATATGTATAATAGGTAAAAGTAAAATCACACACTGAGGTGGCTGTTTAACATACTGTATTATTTACACTTGTTTTAAAACATCTTTTGTCAGATATGAAGATTTTTGTTTGTTCTCTTACAGCTAAGCTAAGACTCAAGCCTCTAAAAAGAGAGAAAATATATTAAAGCAAGGATTTGTTGAGTAGAATGTAAAATCATAAAATGTGCAAAAGACTTCCTATGATTTTTTTTTGGACTTGATAATTGCTTGCTTAAATTGTTACTGATTTTTAATGGTTGGAACAATAGCTTCTTTTTCTGTCAGATCACAGTATTCAAACTTCACTTTCTCTGACTTGCTTTCAGTAAAGCTTTAAAAAAGGGAGAAACAGAAACAACACCCTTACACTTTGCACAAATCTAGTGAACAAGCCACCCTGGTTATTATAATTGATCTTCCAAATTTTAGTAAGAATAAAGCAGAAATATTCATTCTTCCATCAATGATAATTTTTTGCACTTTAAACTTCTTGCTTAAATTATTAAGCAATGAATCAACTGGTTTAAATGTGATTTCTTGATATTAAATAATACCTCTGAAAGTAGAGTTAGAAATTATGAAAGTTAAAAATCTTAATCATTAATTTTAAGTTATGAATCATGTCAATTTCTTCAAATCTCCTCGTTATGTGCCATCAAGTCCACCAAAACTATAGCTTTCCTATGACTGACACATCAGAAATCTGCTCTATCCTGTACCATCCATACAATCTCAAATCTCTTGTCAGATTCAAGCCCATTGCTGCAGTCATTGTGTCCATACATCTTGCAGGAAGCCTTCCTTTATTTCTCTGATCCTCCCTACGCCTTTCCAAGCACCATGTCTTTTTCTAAGGACTGACCCCTCCTGACATCATGCTCACAGTGTTTGAATCAGAGCATCTGTAGTGTTCTTCATTTCTTAGAAGTACCCTTTTCTGGCACATAGCATTCTTAATATGTTTGAGTTTTGTGTTCCTCCTCAAGATATTTCTGAATCATAGCCACTTCTGTATTAAGAGAAAAAAGAAGAATCTCATATAACTGAAAGGCTTAAATATTACACAGGAAATACACTAATATGAAGAGTGGAAAGTACAAAATAACTAGTCAAGACAGTGACTTTACAAAGTGTAGTACTGCCATCAAGTGGATGAAAGTAAGACTAACTGGACGGAAAGTTACATGTTCAGTGAGAGGATGGCAACTAAAATTCCATTTTCTTCAAAATTATGATCTACAATCAATATGAGGAACAATATTAAGAATAAAAAGATATAAAAAATTATCTCAAACATTTCAAAAGTAATTTTATTACATGAATCTTCCAAATAGAGATTTTTTAAGAGAATGTCATTTGAAATATCCAATCTCACAATAGCAGCTCTGTAATTTATTTATGATATAAATTATGTAACTATATTTATGTTGCATAGCATAAGCATTTTATTAAATTTCTATTCAAAATAGCACCATTAATTATTAACTGAATAAAAATTATCTTTAATACTTAATACATTGTTTTATTTGCTTATTTTATTAGATGACTGAATCATATTGAAACCCAACAACAACAAATAGCTAAAATTTCTTTTCTTCCTACTTAAATATATTTTTCTTATTTAAGTATATATTAAATCTATCATTTTTTGGGTTCATTTTCACCTTCAAACTTTGATGCTGATATTATTATCCTTGTTTTGCAGATAAAGATACTCAAGTTTTGCCATTCTAAATTTAGGTTCTATGATATTACAGTTAACAAATGTTTAAAGTAAGGAAATAATAAGCCAGATTTTCAATTTATGCTATTAATCCTTTTACTATAATATAAATTTTCCATAAATTACACGGCAATTATCCATTTTAGAAAATTTGGAAATCTAATGAACTCAACCTCAATCAAGTAAAACTAGCTGAAAAAAAATTTCAATCTTATTAAGATAATCAGTTCTTAAATGAATTAATAAAAGAGTGAGTGACTATTTCTTAAAAAATATTCAAATCTGAAGGTATTTTTCTTAGTTTTAAAATTGAAGATATGGAACATAAGAATTAAGAGTACTGAATGTACCATGGACTGCCAGGAAAACAAACAGATTCATCTTGGAGAGGATTAAACGAAACTACTCCTTGGAGGCAAGGATTCTGGGGCTT
>NW_006399894.1:7392084-7393417 GCF_000299155.1 Elephantulus edwardii
AGAGAGAGAGAGAGAGAGAGAGAGAAATATAACTGTTTGGAAAGGGTTTTCTTTTGCTACATTAATGATGCCATATCTAAGTAAATGACATCCTACAGCTTGGTGGCATAGTTTGTAAGGAGTTGTGGAGCTAAACCAAAGGGTGCAGTTCTTATCTGTCAGCAGCTCTCAGGGAGAAAAACAGGCAGCATCCTTTCTTTCTGTGTAATTTACAGCCTTAAAAAACTAGAGTGTCAGCCATGTGTCAGAACACACCCAACATCAATGAGAGCAAGATCTCCTCCTGAGTGTGGTCTTACAGAATCCACAGGTATACATGAGAAAATAGACCACTCAGACACAAACTATAAGGCCAGGTATTCTAAGGCATAGCTGGAGCTATTAACAAGAGAAGGTCCTCCCATAGAGCTGATCCCGTAATTTGAACTTCTAGTATCAGATCTAGAAGAGACCTGTCCGGACCTTGGAATTAACACATTCTGTTCGCAATGTAAACTGAGACAATAAGTCACAGAATTTAGCAGAAGCTCTGTGGCCAGGATCTTCCCTCAGTACAGCTTTAAGCAAAAGTCTTTCTCTGGAGTTGGTATGTGGGATTTACATCCTCTTAAACAAGAGATGAGCAATACCATGAGAGACCAGTAAGGCATCATAGAAATGACTGGTGATCATATTAAGAGGTGACTGGCGAAGGGAGGGTTAGACCAGGTAGCCAGGTGTACAAGGAATAGTGATGTAGCTGGAAAAGGGTAGAGACAAGTCACACACACATGCTTGGGAGGTGGAGTAGGCAGGCAGTGAATGTATTGGTTATTTCTGAGAAGGAAGTGTCTTTCATCTGCTAGGTAATAATGCTTGTCTGTCAGATAGTGTTCTAACATGAAACATCCAAATAAAGACATACTAGGAAGAAGGATTGGCCATCCACTTCTCAAAAATAACTGGCCTTTGAAAATCCCATGTACAACAAGGCACACTTAGAGTAGACTACCAGATATGGTAATTGAAGTTGAGCCCTCAAATTTGGAAATACAAAGGAGGAGAAACAGTTGTAAGAAGAAATTAACAATTTGTACATGGCATGTAATATGTATACAGTGAAATATTACAATGAAATGTGCAAGGAGTTAGAGTCGGAAAATCAAAAGGGCCGAACACGATCAGCATATCTTAAGCTCAAGGAATTGAAGAACAAATTCAAACCTCAAGTTGCTATAATCAAGGATGCTTTCGGCAGAAAGTTAAATGATCCCGGAAGTATTAAAAAAAGATGGAAGGAATATACTGAGTCACTGTATCGAAAGGAATTGGAAGACACAGAAGAATTTCATGA
>NW_006399894.1:7398146-7438011 GCF_000299155.1 Elephantulus edwardii
ATACTTTGGACATGTTGCCAGGAGGGACGGGTCCTTGGAGAGGGACATCATGCTTGGGAGGGTGGAGGGACAGTGCAGGAGGGGAAGACCCTCTATGAGATGGATTGATTCGGTGACTGGGGTAATTGGGATGGGTGTGTCAGAGGCAGTGAAGTTGGCGCAGGATAGAGCAGGGTTTAGGGCTGTTGTGCATAGGGTCGCTATGAGTCACAAACGACTCGACGGCACATAACAACAACAAAAACAATAGAACTTATAAAATATTACCAATACAGAGATACCGAAAAGCCTAAACATAATTGTGGTATATGAATCTTCTATACACTTTAAATTGTGTATTAATTCTAGTGAAAGAAAGAGGGACATTTGTTAGGATAATTGCAGAAGTGTCCTTAGAATTGAAACCTTTTTGTAAAGACATATTACAACAAATGTATCAAAGGAAAATGTTGAAATACAGTAATTTGTAGTAGGCTAATTAAGACAATGGGCATATTAAGAAAGCTGACTAAACGAGCTAATTCACATTTGCCTATAACATGAAAGTAATCTCTGCATCCTGGAAAGGCGATAATTTGCATTTACAATAACTGGCAATAGCCTTTTGGCAACCACAAGGTCCTTGGAAACCTTTCTGTTTCAATTGGTTCAGCAAGTACTGAAGTTAGCAAATTCCATCACTAGTGCCATTAAGTCAGCATCTGAGCAGATGCCAAAACCCAAGGTGATTTTTCTTAGAACAAATGTTTTAAAAGTATAATTACAGGGCATAAAGGATGTTACATCTGATCATGCCCTCTACTTTATTCTATGGGCTGCTTTTTTTCTAAGAAGCAAGCAAATTGTAGAGTTTTTATACTTTAATTCCTATTTCAACTCTTATTCAGCAGCTGTGTGTGAGAACTTCAGTAAGTTATTTCTCTTCTCCAACCTCAATCTTTTCCTCTCAAAATAAGGTTGATAACACATATTTCATAATAGGCTCTTACTTACAGAGCAGGGGTGTACTAAGAAGTAAGTTACTTATAAGGAGGGTATATGCCTCTATTTAAACTACAACTTGTCAATCAGTTTGCTGGACTATAGCAGCCTGTGTGATGCCGTAACGTTGCAAGCTATGCTACCAGATCTTAAGTACCTACAAAGTCAATCATGATGAACCAGTTTTAGCAGAGCATGCAGACTAAGGTAGACTAAACAATGGACTGACTGGTCATCTACTTCTGATCTTAAAAAAATCCTAAAAATAGCAGTGAAATATTGCCCAACAATGTTTCATAAATTTGACATAAATCCTCCTACATAACTACAGAGAAAAAGAAATACATGTTCAATATGGAAAATATAAACATTCCTATAAAATCTGGTCTGCCTTATACAGGAGAATTTTTTTTCATGTTTTAAAGTTATGCACTGTCTTCTACAGCCTGAAATAAAGACTCTTGGGAAAAGAAATGATTTTATTTTGAGTCAGAATTTCCAATAATTTATGGGTTGTTTTTTTTTTTATTGACAGACTGCAATAGTATTTATATAAGTAAAAAATATGAAAATTCCATAGTTCTTTATAGTTAAACTACACATGATAACAATATCTTTTCTGGTGTAACCTGTATTTACATATAATGTAAGCAACACAGTATATTATTTTATGGAAGTATAATTCACAAATATAGGCAGGTGGACTCACACATATGTTGGGGTAACATTAAATCATCATCATCATATTGACACCTGCAAATATCCACGATAAAATTTCTTTAACTCCTTCAATATAGTTTTCAAAATTAGACAAAACAAAAATGAAGCATTATCTCATAATGGCAAGTATGCAAAATTAAAGAGTTTTCAGGTTTAGTATCCAAATTGAATCTTGTTATCTTAAGTGAAATTATGTTGAGTACAATCTAAGCTTGCATTGACATTTACTCTAGCTATTACTGAAATATCACACAATTATGTAAAATGCCACAAAATAATATGAACATAAATACCAATAATTTTAGCATTTTAGATAAAAAGCCATGTACATTGCGAAGAGTGCTTAATAAATATGTCTGATTATACTGTTTAAAATCTAGACAAAATTCTATGTTTATATAGCCAACTTAAAAATAGTATCACAGTTTTCATTATTACTTTTGCACGAAACATATATAAATCTTATCACAGATTTTTTTAAACAAAAGTTTGTATGTGTCAATACCAGGCATTTTTTAAATATTTAATTATTTTTAAAAAGTATGTGATATTGAGAAAACAGCAATGCCACTGCAGTTATCTCGGTAATAAGAAGTGTGTTCTGAATTTAGGTAATGGTTGTTAAAAGAAGACTGGAGCACTATTCCACAAATCGTATTAAAAGTACTTGAGAGTTAAAAGGGTATGGAAAATAACTTGAAACACTATTTCAATAGATTCAAAGAAAGAGAATATGGAGAAAGGAAAGTCACAGCATAGAAAGGATGTTGCATTTTAAACATATTAAAGCCCATCCAGATAAATAGGTTCATCCTTTGTTAAGGTTGAAGTAGATTAAAGCCTTTGAGGAAAAGACATTGAAAAATATGGACAAATTGCAGAAAAATATTATAGGGAACATTAATTCTTAAAGAAAAAATACTTAAAAAACAAACAAGAGAAATGGACAAGAATATAAACAAGGAATACTTTGAAAACAAGATTTTGGAATTGTGTTCTAAGTGAAAAATAACAATATTAAAATGATGGAGAAATGAAAAATAATTAATTGATAGTTGACATGAATAAACTGTATTAGGACTGCAGAGTGATCTCCTTCCTCTCCCAGGATGGCTACTGAAAGAATCCAATCATAGGAAGCAGCAGTTATGCTTTTTCTCTCGGTCAAGGATGTGAAACTACCCTAACTCCTTTCCCAGAAATAGTTATCTGAGACCCCAGCCCACTTCCCTATCTTGTAGAAAATGTGTGTAAGCATCCCCTTCCCCAAGTTCCTTATAAGAGAATATAAAACCCCTTTTTTTAGTGGGGGCTGATTTTCTGCTTGAGAGCCAGCCCAACAATTTTGGCCTAAAAGTGTGTTCTGTCCTTCTTTGGTGACCTTACACTGAGAACTTAGCAAGAGCAACTTTGCCAAATTTCTAGAGTCTGTTGAAAATTTAATTATTGGAATAATTAAAGTGAGTGAAAATAAAAGAGTATTCTTTGAAGTGATGAAGAATAAAGAGTAAGAAAGAGAGAAGTAAAGTTTTGATTGCTTCTTGCAATCAAAATTTTCCAACAAATGAATTTTTCTTCAAAAAGTGGAATGAGAACTCACTCACAACTGTTGAGTTAGAATTGCCTCACAGCTGACCCTTCAGCAGGTTCTCAAGGCTGTGAATAACACAGGAGTCGGTTCATCTTCTGTTGGACAGAAAGCTATTGATCAATTTCAACTCCAGTCTTACGGTTAACAGCATGACTCTCCAAAGGTTACACTCCTAAAGGTGAATTTATCTGTGCATTTACTTGTACATGAGAAGAAGTGTGAAAAAGTGTACATTTTCACTCACATGGTCTCTGTATCTTTGTGGAACCATAGATAAGGTTAACTTTTGAAGAGTATAGAATAAGAAGGGCAAGAAGTCTTATGGTCAATATTTAAGAAGTAGAGGAAGATGCACAGAGACCAAGTGGAGCAGAAGATCATTAATCATAAGAGCTTTTGGTGATAAGATGGGAAACAGTGTGCAAATGACCTAATATGTGAAGTAGTATCATGTTTCACATAGTTTTTGCATGGCATGAATGGTTTAAAGTGTTGGACTAGTACCCAAATGGGTGGTGGTCCAAAGCCATTCAGAGACACCTTGGAAGCTGTTGTTGTGAAATGTCCTTGAGACATCTAAGACTCATAGTCACCCTATGAACAAAAAATCCAAATCCTGACCTATTGTAAAAAGAGCCAAGGCCAGGCGGGGGTCACTACATCCCATTACCAAAAATATTGTTACCCACAGTAACAATAACACAAAACCAATTCCCATAGGGTCAGACATGTGCCCCATGCTCCCATGCCTCTTTATAATCATCTCAACAGCAATCTTACTGCTTGGATGGGTCCAAAATCCAATGTGATAACTCATTGACCCCACAGAACCATACTGGGGGAGATAGCTTCAGCCTTGAGCTTCATGGCTCTGTTTCCAAGTTTTCAGTCCTGTTAATATTGGTTACTTCCACCCCAACATTTCATTTTACATACAATTCTTCAGTTCAGCCATCGCTGCAGCTGCCATCCGAAGCATGTTCTACATTTCACCGAGCTGGGGGAAGACTCTCTTCTCTGTCAAGGAGAAAAACTCCATTTCTTCTGGCTCAGGAAGAATTCCTTCTGGTGGCAGGAGAATTCCTATTTTCTGCAGCAAGAGCTGTTCAATTTATTGACAAGACTAGCCAAAACCCTTGTAGATTGTTGAGGCTGACCAACCCCCTTATGGAATGGTACATAGCCAATCCCTTCGTGATTAGGCCAACATGCCTCACTCATACATTCTATCTGCCCCAAATGGGCAGTCATCTAGAAAAGTCACATTGAGAAACAAACTCCATACCTATTCTGGGCTATCCACATGATCTGTGTTATGCTCAAATCCATTATGGTAATCATTGTATCACTTTATCTTTTTGAGAGTTTTCCTTTTTTTGCTCACCCTCTACTATTCCTAGCATGCTATCTCTCTCCAAGAAGTGAGACAAAGTTTTACCATCCAAAGTTGTTCCCATTCCAAAGAAAGGTGACCCAACTGAGTGCGGAAACTACGGAACGATATCATTGATTTCACATGCAAATAAGATTCTACTGAAGATCATCCAAAAATGACTGGAACAGGACAGCAGCAGAGAACTGCCGGAAGTCCAGGCTGGGCTTAGAAGGGGTCGTGGTACTAGGGATATTGTAGCTGATGTTAGATGGATCTTAGCTGAAAGCAGGGAATACCAGAAGAATGTCTATCTGTGTTTCGTTGATTATGCAAAGGCGTTTGACTGTGTGGATCATAACAAACTGTGGCTGACTCTGAGAAGAATGGGAATCCCAGAACATTTAATTGTGCTAATGTGAAACCTATACTTGGACCAAGAGGCAGTCATTAGAACAGAGCAAGGTAACACCGCATGGTTCAAAATTGGGAAGGGTGTACCCCAGGGATGTGTCCTATCTCCATACCTTTTCAACCTGTAAGCAGAGCAGATTATCCGAGAGGCCAGGCCCTATGAGGAGAAGTGTAGCATCAGGGTTGGTGGAAGATCTATTAACAATCTGTGTTATGCAGATGAGACAATCCTGCTTGCCGAAACTGAGGAGGACCTCATGCACTTGCTGCAGAGGGTCAAGGACTGCAGCCTTCAGTATGAACTGAGGCTCAATGTCAAGAAGACAAAGATTCTCACCACTGGATCAATCAGTAGCATCAGGATGGGTGGCAAAGAGATTGAGATTGTTCACAGCTTCACGGTCAACACTCTTGGTATCAGCATCCAGGAAATAAAAAAATGTATTGTGATGGGAAAATCTGCCGTTAGGGACCTCTCTAAAGTACTCAAGAGCAACAGTGTCTCTCTGGAGACTAAGGTGTGCCTGATACAGGCCATGGTCTTTGCAATCACTTGTTATGCATCAGAGAGTTGGACAATGACTAGGGAAGATAGAAGGAGAATTGATGCCTTTGAACTGTGGTGCTGGAGAAGAGTATTGAATGTATCCTGGACTGCCAAGAAAACAAACTGATTCATCCTGGAGAGGGTTAAACCGGGCTGCTCCTTGGAGACAAGGATTCTGGGGCTTCGTCTGACATACTTTGGACATGTTGTAAGGGGAGACAGGTCCTTGGAGAAAGACATCATGCTTGGTAAGGTGAAGGGACAGCGCAGGAGGGGAAGACCCTCTATGAGGTAGAATGATTCAGTGACTGGGGTAAGCGGGATGGGTGTATCAGAGGCCATACAATTGGCACAGGATAGAACAGGGTTTAGGGCTGTTGTACATAGGGTCGCTATGAGTCGCAAACAACTCGATGGCACATAACAACAAAACAGTATAAGGGCTACTCTGGCTGTTGTACTTCTATCAAGACTAATTCGTTTGTTCTTTTGAAATTCAATTAGATATTCAGTACTATTCACAAACACCACAATTCAAAGGCATTGATTCTTCTTCAGCCATATGTATTCACTGTCCAACTTTCAGATACATAGGAAGCAAATGAAAATATCAGGAGTTAGAAAAGGCACACTTTAGTCTTTAAACTGATATTTTTGCTCTTGAACACTTTGGAGAGATCCTCAACAGTAGATTTCCCTAATACGTGTTTTGATTTCTTGACTGTACTATCCTGGGATGTTGATTGTTGCTATTGTTGTTGTTGTTAGATGCCTCTGAGTTGTAGATGATTCATAGTAACCCTATGAACGAAAGATCTGAGCGCTGTTCATAGAGTTTCCAGAGGCAAGTAATTGGGAAGCTCCAGCAAACACTGTCCACAATGGGTAACCATTATCACATCTGGCACATCAGTGTCACAGTGTTTAGCATCACAGCAACTATGAGTTACCTCTGTACAGCAATGCACAGACCAGTGCTATACTATCTAGAAGATGTTTGACAACATCTAGGATGTTGATTATGGAACCAAATAAAATGAAATTATTTTAAATTCTCTATCAAGATTAGCCTGTTGGTCCAATGGTGAGTGAGGATGTGTGTTTTCTTGATTTTGAGATGCAATTCATATTGTGCACTGAAGTCTTGAATCTTCTAGAGCAAATGTTTCATGTCTTATTCACTTTCTACAAGCAAGGTTGTGTCAGCTGCATAATGGAGGTTATTGATGAGTCTTCTTCTGATCCTGATGCCACCTTCTTCTTCATGTAGTCCAATTTCTTGATTTACTCAGCACGCAGACTGAAGATGTAGGGAGAAAGGATTCGTCCACCAAGCACAACTTCCCTGATTTTAAACCATGCAGCATTCCCTTGTTGTTTTTAGGCAAATGCTTTTTGATCTGTGTATAGGTTTTATATAAGCAAATTAATTGTTCTAAGATGCCCATTCCTATCTGTGTTATCCATAATTTGTTATAAGCCACACAGCAAAAATGCCTTTTCAAAATCAAAAGAAGACAGAATCTTTCTTCCAAGTAAGGGCACACAATGTACCTTAAAAATCCTATGACAATGTACCTTAAAAATCCTATATATATAATTCTGTACAAGCTGGAATATCATGACCTGCAATTAACAACAGATAACAGCATCATGGCACAGGGATTTTCACATAGTAAATTCTTGTATCTCAGTATTGTTCTCAATCATTCTCAGCTTGAAGTTTTCCTTCCTAGTCTAGAGAGGATGTCAGATAAACATGCTCTCCATGGTACTGCCCCTCTTAACTTCTCCCCTTTTAGATTAAGCTCTCAAACAATGTCTGCATTTGAAATAAAACAACTCTCTGATGTACTTAATTCTTTCTGAGACTAAGGATGCTCATTAGGAAAAATTGTATCACTCTATAAAGACCAACATTTTATTACTTAATTTAAAGTAGCTGAGACTTTTAAAGGAAAATGTACTAAAGCATATATTGCGGTGGTGGTTGTTTCATGTCCCTTTGAGTCAAAACTGATGCACAGCAGAACTTCCAGCAGATTTTTCAGAGACTGTAATTCACATGGACATGGAGCAGATGGTGGTGGATTCAAAGAATTTTTTATTTGGGTTGGCAGCACAATCCTTACCCATTAGGTTGCCAGATATTTATTTTTATCTACTATTTTTTAATTTCATTTCACATCAGAATAAATTCATCTAAAATAAAAGTATTTGTTAATCTTATTCAGTGTAATATTAAATCAAGTTTAGGCTAAAAAGAAGAAATGGATTTCTGTGCCTTTAGAAATACAGTCTCATAGTCACAGCTACAAGTTAGTGCTTTGTATACATTAATCATAAAATATAAGAAGAATAAATGCAAATAGAAATGGAACATAAATATAAAATATTGACTATCTGACTCACCTAAAGTGGTAAAATAAATAAAATAACTTTTACACAATTTAAATTCTTGAAGAATAATGCACTACTCCTTGGAGAGATTGCTTTTGGTTCCTTTAAAATTTTTATGAGAAGAATTTTGTGCTAGAAAAGTTTCTTTGTAGATCCATAAACAGCGAAAAGTAAGTCAATCCATTCCTGGGCTGTGCATTAGACATCATAATCTGATTTATCAAATCTAAAATTTATCAAATTAATGTTTAAAATTGATGCAAACAAGCATATCTTTTGTCCATAATTATAATAATAAAAGTCTCACACAATTGCAGAACTAAAGCATTTACTCAAACAATTTTACAGATTTCACATCCAGCTGCATGAGTAAAGATATTGTAATGTTAAGAATTTATATGCAAGATAATAGATATTTAAGCTAATCTTTTAAATGCAGTGATTCTCAGAAAGAGAGCAACAATTCTAAAATCCCTATTGTATTTGTAAACATAGGCAATTTCCCAGACTGTAGTGTTCCTTTGTTTATAATAAATGCACACTGCTGATACTTATGCTTTATCATTTCTAATTCAAATGTCAGTATGTACAACAAACAAAAATAGTAAAATTGTTCAAATTTTATTGTTATTAAACATATCTAGTTATTTTATTGTCAATGTGCTAGCTTAGAACCCAATTCTAACATGAACTGAATGCTCATTTCAAGAAATTTCAACAAATTCATGGAGGTGAATTGTTGAAATGGAAGGATAAATATAATTAAAAATAAATTTAAAATAATTAATACTATACCCTAAATACATATACTTTACAAGACTTCTATGAATCTTATGGGATTGATTTTAAAAATGGATGAAACACATTAAATTGTTAAAATAACCAAGGAGCAGCACTCAATAATTTTTTAACTGAGTTACTACAAGTAAAAAAAATCCCCCAAACCAAAAACTACAAAATACATACTATTTCTTATTCAACAGCTTTTAATTATTTTATTGTTTTATAATTTCTGTAATTAAAATTTCCTCTGAATTGATAAATTATGGCAAATTGTCTTGTAAATGTTTCAGACTAGCAATATGACTTCT
Source organism: Elephantulus edwardii (assembly GCF_000299155.1). Taxonomy (NCBI): domain Eukaryota; kingdom Metazoa; phylum Chordata; class Mammalia; order Macroscelidea; family Macroscelididae; genus Elephantulus; species Elephantulus edwardii. The sequence goes on from NW_006399894.1 coordinate 7,407,263, forward strand.
AAATATTTTAAACTAGCTTTTAGGTTTAACTAAACTCACGAATGAAATTCAATTTGACAGAACAATTTGAGGAATAGTGTCCATTCCTCTAAGGGCCATTAAAAAAACAAAAGAAAAATTTCTCTTTCATTAGACAGAAAATTTACTATGAAACAACAAAGGCATTAATTCCCTCTTCCCTTCTGTGTTTGCAGGGTGAATTTAAATCAATGGCTTAAAATAAATGAATAAAAATGAAGTCAGAGAATTGCATACTGTGGTCTAACTTTTAACATGAAAATCATTATATCACTTGTTGCAATTCTGCTTTTATATTCTCTCAAGAAAAATTAGTATGTAATTCAGGTCTTAACAAAGAGGTCATTTTAGTATGGGCCTATTCTAATATTATAAGACCTTTCAAAGGGCTGAAAGAAATGAAAATAGAAAATGGATTTTTTAATTGTCATTGAGCAGAAAACATAAAATAATAAAAAGATACTATAAATTTGTAAAGCCATACTTATTTCCACAATTGCTCATTCCTTCCTCATTCAAAGTGCTAACATGCATTCAACACTTCCTTGTGTAAGGCCCAGTTTCAGGTCTTGGAGTACTTAATTAAGACAAAACCCAAAAAAAAGGCATTTCCTCAAAGTGCTTTATTTCATTAAGGGATGATACTAATAATAAGCAAATGATGTATATAAAATGAACAAAGATGGTATTTAATATGGACAAAAATAAAGCAGGATAAGGAAATAAAAGAAATTAGGATAGTGCAATCCACCTGTAACCTAAAGGTTAGTGGTTCAAATAACACTTACCAGCTCCACAAAAGATAGTCCTGAAAAACTACTCCCATTAAGACTACAGTTGGAAATCATGTGGAATAGCAATTTCATATAGAAATTCTGGGCTATCTCCTTTCATCAAAAGATAGGGGAACATGATGTTAATTGTAGTTTTATCACTCACCCACCTTCCTGAAGAAGTCAAACTCACAAAATGCAAACCCATAAGCAGAGACTCAAGTCTAACTGCTGGCGACTCCTGGTTTCTGAGGATTTAAACATTTATGGGAGAAGACTGCCCAACTTTCTTCTGCTAATCAACCAGTTGATTGAAATGGCTGACACTTTGCTTAGCAGTTAAGTACATTACACACTAAGTCACCAGAACTCCTTCATTAGAAAGTCAGAAAGACATGGTGTCATCGATACTGAAGGATTACATTTATTTTTAATCTTTATCCATAAATGCTTTAAGTCTCATTTCTTTATCTCCAGTAAAGTTGTGTTACTCACATATCACAAGTTGTTACTGAGCCCCAGTTTTCTTCATGTAGTCTAGTATCTCTGATTATTTACACAGCATGCATACTAAGTATGGTGAAAGTTTACAACATGAACACATACCTTTCCCAATCTCAAGGCATATAGTATTTCTTTGCATTGTTCTGTTTGAACAAGGAATTCTCTGTATATGAACATGTTAAACATTGGCATAAATAAATGATCTAGAACTTCTGGTTTCCCTGCTGTTATCCATATTTTTTTTTAGGATTCACACAGTAACTTAGTTTTTTATAATTAAAGAGACAAAGATGTTTTTCTGGTATTCTGATTTTATTCAAGCTCCACCTGACATTAGCAATGATATATCTTGTAATCTGTATTTGAATTTTGTAAATAAACTAGTATAACAAAAAAAGAGGGGGGAAACCCTTGAATTTCTGGTCTTTCCCTTTAATAATATACAGCTGCCACTGTTTTTGAAGGGTTGGAAGACATTATAATAGTAGATGGATTTTGTAATTTTCATTGAGCATAAAATATAAAATAACATAATGAATTTTTAAGTCCATACTAATATCCTCAATTGCTCATTTTCTCATCACCCCATGTGCTAAAATGCATTCAGAATGTCTTGTGTAACAAACAGTGCTTTCTTGTGTACGCATCTGAGCACTAGACAATGAATAAGGATGACAGAACAATCGATACCTTTGAGCTGTGGTGCTGGAGAAGAGGACAGAACATCCCACGGATGGCCAAAAGAATAAACAGATAAGTCTTCGAGAAAGTGCAGACAGACTGCACCTTACAGGCAAGGATGATGACACTTCACCTCACATACTTTGGGCACGTCCTCAGAAGGAGCTGTTCCTTAGCAGAGGACATAAGGCTGGGAAAGGTGGAAGTTCAATGAAGGAAAGGAACACTCTCAACAAGATGTACTGACAAAGTGACTGTTGTGATAGTCTAAAGGTGTCTCAGTAAAGAAGGCACAGGATAGAGTAGGTTACCGTTCTGTTGTTCATATGGTCACAACGAGTTGTATTCAACTCGATGGGACATAATCACAACATTAAGAAAGTAACACTTTCCTTGATAGTAATGATGTTCAATAATTTGGATTTTGAAATGAGCACAAAAACAGAACATTTCCAATCTGTTACTCAAGTGGCTATATTCCAATTTTATTGGCAAAAGTTACTAAATGTTGCTAATGTAGCATCCAATTGCTGAAATATCTCATTTGATGTTTCATAGTTCCTGGAGCTACGAAAAAGAGTTTAATTAATCTTTTCAGCAATATTGTAAGCTGGGTATACACAAGAGAGAGTCTACAAAATTGACCGACATAACACAGGAGAATTTAATGAAACAACATATGAGCAAGAACCAGTGGTGATGAAGAAAGGAGTTCAAGTTGCTCTGAAACAATTGGCAAAGAACAAAACCCCAGGAATTGAGAGCATACCAAGTGACATATTTCAATGAACAGACACTGCCCTGTATTTGCTCGCCAAATTGTGCCAAGAAATCTGGAGGACAACCACATGGTCACTGAATGGAAGAGATCTATATTTATCCCCATTCCACAGAAAGGGGACCCAACAGAATGCGGTAATTATCGAACAATATCATTAATAGCACATGCAAGCAAGTTTCTGCTGAAAATTATTCAAAAAAGGACTGGAACCGCACATCACCAGAGAACTGCCAGGAAGTGCAGGCTGGGTTTAGAAGACTCTGGTACTAGGGATGTTTTAGGTAATGTTAGGTGGATCTTGGCTGAAAGCAGAAGTTACCAGAGGAACGTCTATCTGTGTTTCATTGATTATACAAAGGCATTTGACTGTGTGGATCACAATAAACTGTTGCTGACTTTGAGAAGAATGGGAATCCCAGAGCACTTGCTTGTGCTTATGCAAAACCTATACTTGGACCAGGAGGCAGTCATTAGAACAGAGAAAGGAAATACTGCATGGTTCAAAATTGGGAAGAGTGTACTTCAGAGATGTGTACTCCATAACCTTTTCATCTATATACAGAACAGATCATCTGAAAAGGCTGGCCTCTATGAGGAGAAGTGTGTCATCAGAATTGGAGAAAGACTCATCACCCTTCTAGGATCAACCTGTTTGTTCTCCTAGCAGACCTGTTCTCCACAACCCAATGGCATCTATTCCCTTTCTGTCATTGCTAGTCATTGTCCAGCTTTCCAACACATTGCAAGTAATTGTGAAGACTATGGCCTGGATCAGGTGTACCTTAGTCTCCAGAATGAAATTGTTGTTTTCCAGTTCATCCTTGTTGTTTTCCAGTTAATCCTTGTACATCCAAGTACATCCTTGACTGCAGACTTCCCCAGTGTAATTAGTCTTCTGATTTACTGGCTTCTGGTACCAAGAGAGGTGACTGACTGTAAAGCCAAACAAACTAAAGCTGTTAACAATTTCAATCTCTTCACCATCTATCATAATGCTGCCAATTGGTCCAGTGGTGAGAATCTTTGTTTTCTTGATGTTGAGCTTGAGAAGGCTGCAGTCCTTGACCTTCTGCAGTAAGCATTTCAGGTACTCCTCAGTTTCAGAAAGCAGGGTTGTTGATGAGTCCTCCTCCAATCTTGATATTACATTCCTCCTTATAAAGTTCAGCCTTCAGATAGTTTTAAAAGGTATGAAGAAAGAAAACATCCCTGATGCACCCTTTCTTAATTTTGAACCACATAGTGTTTTCTCCTTTGTTCTGAGGACTGCTTTCACTTAAGATCCATGTAACATTGAAATTGATGTACCTAGTGTCATAGACTCTTCTAAACTCAACTTATATTTCTGGTAGTTTTCTGCTGATGTACTGTTCTAGCTGGGTTTGGATTATCTTCAGCAGGATTTTGCTTACATGTGATATTAGCAATACTGTTTGATAATGTATGCACTCTGTTGGATCACCTTTGGAGGGAAATGGGAATAAATACCTTGCTTGCGAAAACTGAGAAAGAACTGAAGCATTCACTAGAGATGGTCAAGGACTACAATCTTTAGTATAGATTGAAGTTCTACATTAGGATTCTGAGGCTCCGTCTAACTTACTTTGGACATGTTGTGAGGAGAGACCGGTCCTTAGAGAGGGACATCATGCTTGGGAGGGTGGAGGGACGGCGCAGGAGAGGAAGGCCCTCTATGAGGTGGATTGATTCAGTGACTGGGATAATTGGGATGGGAGTGTCAGAGACAGTGCAATTGGCACAGGACAGAGCGGAATTTAGGGCTGTTGTACATAGGGTCGCTATGAGTCGCAGGCGACTCGATGGCACATAGCAACAACAACACAACATTAAGAAAACAGATTTTAACCATTGGGCCTACTGGCAGCATCATAGTAGACTAAAAAGAGATTGAAATTCTTAACAATTTCATCTTGCTCAGACCCACAATCAACATTCTTGGCACCAGCAGTAAAGAAATGAAAAGATGAGTTTAATTGTGGAAGTCTGCTGCCAGGGACCTCTCCATAGTGGTAAATAGCAGAAATGTCAATCTAGAGACTAAGGAGCCCCTGATCCAGGCCATGGGCTTCATAATTGAATGTTATGCATTCTATTGAATGTTATGCATACTAATTAAAATTAGTATGCTAATGGTACTAAGAACAGTATATGGAAAAATAGAGAAATTTAGAAGCACCTTTCCAGGAGCGTTAGGAGAAAGGTTTGAATATAATGGAACAGATTGAATATAGCAGAATAGATTAAAAATAATGGAAGATATTGAAGGCAAGAAGAATTTGCATTCAAGTCAACCTTTACGGGAATGATAAGTACAGTGGAATATGCATAGGCCCAATATTTAGCCTCGTTGATTTTAGGATTCTCATTTACTATGAATAACACTAGCCATAAAAATGAGATTCTTGCAGAGGTTAAGACAAAATTTCCAAACAGGCATGTTTTCTGAGTAAAGGACCTTTTGGCAAGTGAAGCCTTAAAACTTCTTTTAAATATTTGAAATTCATTGTCTTTCTATTCACATCTGTGAACAACAGCGAATGGGAATTGTTGTTACACAAGGAAAAGAGGCCTCACAACTGGTGGTGCTGGGCTCGGCCTCTGGAGGCTCACCACACTCATGGCTCTTGGCTGCGGTTACTGAGGGTGGTCCTGTGAAGTGGTGCCTTGAGATTTCTGAAAGCAGCCTTCACAAAGGTCTTTTCCACATACATAAAAAAAATTTAACTCGCTAATATTAAGCTGCATGAAAAGCACTCGATTTTAATTTAAACGTCATGTAATCTTCACAGCTAGTAAGTGAAATAGGCATTAAAAGCACTTTCAAAAAACCCAACAACTCAGAGATTTGAAAATAAAAGAAAGTATATACCGTGTTATAAATCTAAAGTTTCCAGTTTTAAATTCCACATTCTTTTCCCTTCATCTTAGTTTCTGGCTCAAGTATTACATGTCTTGTACTGTGTAAGGTTATAGCAATGATCATTTATTCTGTGTGCACCTTTGTTTCCAGGGAAGGCTGCACTTGGCTGTTAATCAGTATCAGGTCTTGTTGCTAATCATGTATACACAGAAGGAATTTTATATTGAATGTATACTATAATTAATCTTTATGAAACCATCAATTATTATTTACTTTATAAATATATATTTTCAAATATCTTTATCAAAGTGCACTCATACTCACAGCCCCCTCATCACCACTGTAATAACCATTACCAACAAAGATTAAAAAAAAGAAGTAAACTCTTTTACTCATTAATATTTCTACTCAAGAATATGAATTTAGGACACATATCCCCAAGGTCATGGATATTGTAACTGTGCAATCACACAGAAGAAGGTTTGGGGTTTTTTTCCCTGGCAGCACTACCAAGATATTCTTATTAAAAATAATAATATAAAATAGACTCTAAAAACAATGTAAGTGAAAACCTGTTAGATTGTTGTTGTTATATGCTGTCGAGTCACCTGTGACTCATAGTGACCCTATGTGTACAATAACACTAAAACTTGCTCTATCCTGTGCCAATCTTATTGTCTCCAACACATCTACTCCCATTACCTCAGTCACTGAATCAATCCATCTCATCTAGGGCCTTCCTCTCTTGCACTGTCCCTCCACCCTCCCAAGCATGGCATTCCGAGGACTGGTCCCTCCTTGCAAAATGTCCAAATTATGTCACACGGACCTTCAAAATCCTTTTCTCCAAGGGGCAGCCTGGTCTTACCTTCTCTAGGATAAACTTGTTTGTTCTCCTAGCAGTTCATGATATATTCAATACTCTTCTCCAGCACTGTAGCTCAAAGGCATCAATTCTTCTATTCTCCCTAGTCACTGCTCAGCTTTCCGATGTATAGCAAGTAATTGCAAAGATCATGGCCTGGATCAGGCAAACCTAAGTCTCCAAACTGATATCGTTGCTCTTCAGTACTTTGGAGAAGTCTCTGATAGAGTTTCCCAGTGCAATTTGTCTTTTTATTTCTTGGCTGCTGGTACCAAGAGTGTTGATTGTGGAGCCAGGCTAACTAAAGCTATTAACAATCTCAATTTCTTCACCTTCTATCCGTATCCTGCCAATCAGCCCAGTGGTGAGAATCTTTGTTTTCTTGATTTGTGCTTAAATCCATATTTAGGGCTGCAGTTTCTATCATGTCAAAAACCAGTTAAGACTAACATTTTCTTAAAAAAGTTATGTTAGAAGGAGTTCAAATGCATCAACTGTTCCTCAAAAGAAAGTTGTCCTTAATATATCTTAATATCTTCAACTATATGACATCATGCTTGGGAGGGTGGAGGGATGGCGCATAAGGGGAAGACCCTCTATGAGGTGGCTTGATTCAGTGACTGGGGTAATCGGGATGGGTGTGTCAGAGGCAATGAGATTGGCACAGGATAGAGCAGGGTTTAGGGCTGTTGTACACAGAGTCGCTATGAGTCGCAAGCAACTTGATGGCACATAACAACAACAATAAGAACAACATATTTATATAACTAAAATAAAGAAAATGTATTAATGTCTCATTAAGTCAGAAACACATCATCATCAATTAGAATACATCATTGTTAGGTCATTTCATCTAGTCAATAACCAAAATAACCATTCTCTTGAAATTTCTAGAATTAAGCCCCAAATCTTTAATAGGGTAATAAATAATGTAAAGTCCAGAAAATCTACTGTCAGGGACTTCACCAAAATACTGAAGAGCAATGATGTCAGCTTGAAGACTATGGTGTGCCTAATTCAGCCCATGATCTTTTCCCTTTTCCATTACTTTCTATCCATCTGAAAGCCTGACAGTAGACAGGGATGACAGAAGAAAAATGATGACTTTGAGCTATGGTGTTAGAGAGGAGTACTTAATATCCCATGGACTCCAAAAGAATGAAAAGATATATGTTGGACAAGGTGTAGCAGGAATACTCTCTGGTGGCAAGGATGTTAAAACTTTGACTCTTATACTTCAGATGTGCTGCTAGGAGAGGTTATTCCTTGGAAAGGGATAGTGTGCTTAGAAATGTGGAAAGTCACTTGAAAGAGAGGAATACCTTCAACAAGACAGACTGACACAGGGACTACATCAATGAACTCGAGTGTATCAGAGATGATGAGGATAGAACAGGAGAGGTCAGAGCTCAGAGGGTCACTATGTGTCATACTTGACTTGATTGCATCTAACCAAAATATCCAATGAATATATGAAATAGAGAAGGTTCTAAACAGGAGAGGAATTAAAAGCTTTAATATATTTATATAAAATTATGTAACCAAGGGAGCTCTGGTGGCCTAGTGGCAAGAAGCTGTACTGTAATTCCAGGAGTTCACAGTTGGAATCCACCAGATGCTCTGCTGGAGAAGGAGGGGCAATCTCCTCCTGTACCAGTCAGATCCAGTTTGATGGTATACACGTAAAAAATAATAAAATAAATTTTAAAAAAGTAACCAAAAAAAGTTTTAAATATATGAAATAATTGTGAGATATCAAATAACTTTATAAAAGTTATGGAATGTAGGATTTAGTTAAATAAATGGATATTTTAATAACTATAGATTTTAATTTTCATAAACATGCAAAGCTTTCTATACTGAGAATCTTCAGTCTTACAAAATTATTTCAATTGTAACTATTAAAGAACAGTTCACATAAAAAGGAATTAATGCAATGTATGGTACATAAGAAACACAAGCTAAATACTGACTTCCCTCATTCCCTACTCCACACTATGAATTAATCTGTAGAGTTTTTATTTTCTTAGGGAAGTATCACAATGTCTAATGCTAAAGAGTGTAGATGAAATGATCAGAAAAACAAAACTTTGGGGGCATCAGAAAAAAAATATCTGAAGGTCTCCTGATAATAAATCCTTAGTAACACTGAAATAACTAGTAAGCTTAGATAATAATCACATTATTGTTTGCATTTCCCATTTTAGAGACACTTATCATTATTTAATTAGCTTTGCATTATAAAAATTCACATTTTGAATTGAATTAAACAGAACACAGTCATTATTCAGAGTTTTGGATAATGGATAAACATAAACCATTACCCCAGCATAGGCTCAAGAAAACTAAAGACAAGAGCAGTTTAAACCTAGAGCAACTTATGAGTAATTGGTTTAATGCATGTAATATTTTGGAATAAACATTAAATGTGAGAATGGGTGGTATAGAATTTTTTTATAAATAGGCTCATTGAACAGTTACTTTTTTCCTTTCTTTCCACTGGCTTTGGCTATTTAAAAAATGCTTTCAAAAATATGCACAGTAAAAATAAAAGCTAAAAGACCGTATGTAATGATAGAGTTACAGTATCTACTTTGCTAGCCACTACACCTACAATGAGATTGTTTCTATAAATTCCTCCTATTACCTTATATAATCTTTCACAAAATTCTAAGTATAAGATATAGGCACACTTTATAGGTTGTTTAGTATAAATAATATCACATGAAAGCAAGATTCTGCTAAAAATTATCCAAAAAGGACTGGAGCCGCACATCAACAAAGAACTGCCCGACATTCAGGCTAGGTTTTTTATAGCTAATGTTAGATGGATCTTCGCTGAAAGCAGAGAGTACCAGAGGAGTGTCCACAATTGACTATGCAAAGACATTTGATTGTTGCTGACTCTAAGAGGGGAAATCCCAGAATATTTGATTGTACTTATGAGAAACCTATACTTGGACCAGGAGAAAGTCTCAGAACAGAGCAAGGAGACACTGTCTGGTTCAAAATTGAGAAGGGTGTATGGCAGGGATATATTCTGTCCCCATAGCTTTTCAACACATATGCAGAACAGAACATCCAGGAGGCTGGGCTTTATGAGGAGAAATGTGGCATCAGGATTGGAGGACGATTCATCAACAACTTGTGTTATGCAGAAGACACAACCCTGCTTGCTGAAACTGAGGAGGACCTGAAGGGCTTGCTGCAGAAGGTCTAGGGCTGCAGCCTTCAAAATGATTGAAGCTCAACATCAAGAAAACAAAGATTCTCATCACTGGGCCAATTAGAAGCATCATGATTTAACAGCTTTAGTTTGCTTGGTTTCAAAACCAACATTCTTAGTATCAGCAGCTAGAAATGAAGAAATGAATTGCACTGGGAAAATCTACTCACAGGGACCTTTCTAGAGTACTGAAAATCAACGATGTCTGTCTGGAAACTAAGGTGCGACTGATCCAGGCCACAGTCTTCACAATTGCTTGCTATGTGTCAGAGAACTGGACAGTGAACAGGGATGATAGAGAATGGATGCCTTTGAGCTGTGGTGCTGGAGAAGAGTTTTGAATATGGCCTGGATTGCCAGGAGAACAAACAGCCAGCCTGCTACTTGGAGGTAAAAATTTCGAGGCTAGGTATGACTTACTTTGGGCATATGCAAGGAGGGACCAGTCCTTGGGGAGGGACATCATGCTTGGAAGGACGGAGGGAAGAAGAAAAAGAGGGAGACCATCTATGAGATGGATTGACATAGTGACTGAGGTAATGAGGGTGTTTCAGAGACAGTAAAGTTGGCACAAACAGCTTCAATAATTGATTGTTGTTGTTGTTGTTTAATGTTGTTGTTTAATGTCGTAGACGACTCATAGCGACCCTATGAACAAACAGCCTGAGCACTGTTCATACATAGAGTTTCCAGAGGCAAGCCATTTCGGAAGTGGATGCCGCTCCTGCATCCAGGCTTGATTTAGTCGGGAAGCTCCAGCCAACACTGTCCACCATGGGTGCCCATTACCACGATTGGCATATCCTGTCACAGTCTTCAGCATCACAACAACCACGAGTTACCTCTGTACAGCAACGCACAGACCAGTGCTATACCACCTAGAGGAATGTTTGACAGGAAGACAATTTGAACCTGGCTGAGGGCCACAGATGACAATCACCCACCTTCGGCTTGGTAGTACAGCTTTCTTTCCACTAGGCCAACGTAGCTCTCTCTCAATAATTGATTACAGGAGGGAAAAAAACCCCACAATTCTAATAAGGGATGGGATTTCCTTACTTCCTTACTTCAGATACTATAAAAAGTACATTTAACTTAAAATGCATAAAAGTTACTAAAAAAAATAAAAAAAGATAAATTACTGAGTAAAGAACAACAGCCAAAGTGAGAATAAATGAAGCCATGTTTGCAACGAAGAAGATTATCATTGTTGCTATTCCCTACAAGAGTGAATAGAGAAATTAGGTGCTGTCTCTGTTGTTGCTGTTACGTGTCATTGAGTCAATAAGGTGATAGTGACTCTATGAATAACAATGAGACTCCAGCTCTATCCTGTACTATTCTCACACAACTAAATAGCTTTCTGGTATTCTGTTCGCAGCCAACTCCAATTTGGCACGAGCAATGATATCCCTCATTCCATGTCCTTTTCTCAATCCAGATAAAATATCTGGAAGTTCTCTGTTAATGTACTCTTCCAGCCAGATTTGAATATTCTTCAGCAAGATTTTACATATATGTGATATTAATATTGTTTAATTACTTCCATATTCTGTTATAGCACCTTTTTTGGGGAAAAGGAACAAATATGTATCTCTTCCAGTAAGTTGGCTCAGCCTTCCAAATTTGTTGGCATAGGTTAATAACCACATTATGGAGTACATCTGTTTGTTGAAACATGCCAATTGTGGTTCCATCAATTCTAAGGGCCTTTTTTTTTTGGTCAATGTATTCAATGACGCTTGAATTTCTTTCTTAAGTCCCATATATTACTTTCTAAAGTGTCCAACAATTTTTTTAGTACAATGACTGTGTATTCTTTCCATCTTCTTTAGATACTTTCTACATTCTTCAAGATTTTGCTCATAGATTCCTAGAGTATTATAACTTAAAGGCTTGAATTTGTTCTTCATCTCTTATAACTTGAAGAATGCCAAGCATGTTCTTTCCTTTATGCTTTCTAATTAAATATTGCTAATTATTCAGTAACAGAAAACCTTTAAATACATAATTTCTCTGGACACAAAACCAAAACTAAATACATAACTGATAAAATGAATTTTGACAAAATGCTAACAGAGTAGTTTTCATTTAGTAGAAACAAATGTATTTGGATTTTTAATTGGAATACTGAAAGTTTATCTCAAATGTAAATACCAATGATAGGAGAATTGATGCCTTTGAGCTGTGGTGCTAGAGAAGAGTATTGAATATACCATGGACTTCCATGGGAAAAACAGGTTTGTCCTTGGAGAGGGTGAAAACAGTTTGGTCTTTGGAGGCAAGGATTCAAAAGCTTCGTCTGGCATAGCTCAGGCATGTTGCAAGGAGGGAACAGTCCTTGGAGAGGGACATCATGTTTGGGAGGATGGAGGGAAAGTGCAGGAGAGGAAGACCTTAGATGAGATGGATTTATTCAGTGAGGGTAGGTGTGTCAGAGGTAGTAAGATTGGCTCAGGATAGAACAGAGCTCAGAGCTGTTTTACATAGGTCACTAAGACTTGAAAGTTATTTGCTAACACATAACAACAGCACTAGTTTTGCATTCAAATATTTTTAAAAAGCCATTTTTCTTGTAAGGAATGAAAATACTGATTAAATTATCCATCGTGTGTGAATAATATTTAATTTCATATTGTATCTCTCAAGCTGAAAGAACTGAAGAACAAATTCAAACCTCAAATTGCAATACTTAATGATGCTTTGGGCAGAATATTAAATAATTCAGGAAGAAGTAAAAGAAAATAGAGTATACAGACTCATTGTACCAAAAGGAATTGTAGACATAGAAGAATTTCATGAAACAACACGTGAGCAACAGCCTATTGTGATGATGGAAGAAGTTCAAGTTGCTTTGAAAGAATTGGGAAAAAATATAAGGCCCCAGGAATTAATGGGATAATATTTGGCATATTTCAACAGATATTTCCCCAAGATGTGCTCACAAAGTTGTGTCAAGAAATCTGGAGCACAATCACTTGGCCAACTGACTGTAATAGATCTATATTTGTTCCCATTCCAAAGAAGGGCATTTGACAGTGTGGATCACAACAAACTATGGCTAACTCTGAGAAGAATGGGTATCCCAGAACACTTAATTGTAATAATGTGAAACCTATACTTGGACATGGAGGTAGTCATCAGAACAGAGCAAGGAAACACTGTATGGTTCAAAATTGGGAAGGGTGTACACTAGGGATATGTCCTACCTCCATACCTTTTCAATCTATATGCAGAACAGATTATCTGAGAGGCTGGACTCTAGGAGGAGGAATGTGACATTAGGATTGAAGGAACTTTCATCAACAATCTGTGTTACGCAGAAGACACAACCCTGCTTGCTGAAAATGAGAAGGACCTGAAGCACTTATAGCTGAAGATCAAGGAATGCAGCCTTCAATATGGATTGAGGCTCAATATCAAGAAAACAAAGAATCTCATCCTAGGCTAATTGGTAACATCATGAAAGATGGTGAAGAAACTGAGATTGTTAACAGCTTTAGTTTGCTTGGCACCACAAACACTCTTGGTACCAGCAGCTAGGAAATTAAAAGACATATTGTGATGGGGAAGTCTGCCGTTAGATACCTCTCCAAAGTACTGAAGAGCAATGGTGTCATTCTAGAGACTAAGGTGCACCTGATACTGGCCATGGTCTTTGCAATCATTTACTATACATCAGAGAACTGGAAAATGACTAGGGTTGATAGAATTAGTGTTAGAGAAGAGTAGTGAATATACCATGGACTGCTAAGACATCAAACAGGCTCATCCGAGAGTGGGTTAAACCAAGCTGCTCCTTGGAGGAAAGGATTTTGAAGCTTCGTCTAACATACCATGGACATGTTGCAAGGAGGGACCAGTCCATGGAGAGGAACATCATGCTTGGGAGGATGCAGGGACAGTGCAAGATAGGAAGACCTTCTATTAGATAGATTGATTCAGTGACTGGGGTAATGGGTGTGTCAGAGACAGTGAGATCAGCACAGGATAGAGCCTGGTTTGGGGCTGTTGTACACTGAGTCGCTACGAGTCGCAGACCACTCAGCGACACACAACAACAACAAAAACAACTATTTCATTTTCTTCTTTCCTCTTGTTCCCTCCTTGGTATCAAAACTAAGGTTCTCTATATAAATGCTTTAACATTTTATAATAGTAGTTTCTTATTTATCTTTTTGTTGCTTATTCTTTTAACATAAAGTCTTCTTTTAGTCCTCTTAAAAGCCCTTTCATTGTTCCTTCCATTTGTTCCCAGTAATTTATGGCTAAATCTCTTTTGCCAATCTTTCCTGTTTGATTCCACAGTTTACGTTCAGGAGGAGTAAGGCTCCTCTTTAGACAATATTAACGATAGCATGTTTCCCCAAATCAAGATAATATCAAGCCTTGCTCAACATATGTTGCTGTTGTTGTTATGTGCCATCGCGTTGTTTGCGACTCATAGCAACTTTATGTACAAGAGCCCTAAATGCTGTTCTATTCTCTGCCAATCTCGCTGTCTCAAACACATTCACTCCCACCACTCCACTCACAGAATCGATCCATCTCATCGAGGGTCTTCCTCTCCTGTGCCATCCCTCCACTCTCCCAAACATGATGTCCCTCTCCAAGGACCAGTCCCTCCTTGCAACATGCCCAAAGTATGTCAGACAAAGCTTCAGAATCCTTGACTCCAGGGAACATTCTGGCTTCACACTCTCCAGGACAAACCTGTTTTTTCTCCTAGCAGTCTATGGTATATTCAACAATTTTCTCCAGCACCACAGCTCAAAGGCATCAATTCTCTTTCTGTCATCCCTAGTCACTGTCCAACTCTCTGATGCATAGCACGTAATTGCAAAGACTATAGCCTGGATCAGGCGCACTTATTCTCCAGCCTGATGTCGTTGCACTTCAGTACTCTTGAGAGGTCCCGCACAGCTGACTTTCCCAATGCAATTCATCTCCTAATTTCCTGGCTGCTGTTACCAAGAGTGTTGATTGGGGAGCCAAGCAAACTAAAAGTGTTAACTATCTCAATCTCTTCACCATCCATCCTGATGCTGCCTATTGGCCCAGTGGTGAGAATCTTTGTTTTCTTGATGTTGAGCTTCAATCCATGTTGAAGACTGCAGTCCTTGACCATCTGCAGCAAGCGCTTCAGGTCCTCCTCATTTTCAGCGAGCAGGCTTGTGGCATTTGCATAACGCAGGTTGTTGACGATTATTCCACCAATCCTGATGCCACGTTCCTCCTTGTACAGCCCAGCGTCTCGGATGATCTCTTCTTCATACAGATTGAAAAGTTATGGAGACAGAATACATCCCTGACAGACCCCTTTCTTGATTTTGAACCATCCAGTGTCTCCCTGCTCTGTTCTGATGACTGCCTCTTGGTCCAAGTATAGGTTTTGCATTAGCACGATCAAATGTTCTGGGATTCCCATTTTCTCAGAGTCAGTCACAGCTTGTTGTGGTCCACACAGTCAAAAGCCTTTGCATAGTCAATGAAGCACAGATAGACATTCTCCTGGTATTCTTTGCTTTCTGCCAAGATCCATCTTACATTAGCTATAATATCCCTAGTACTGTGACCACTTCTAAATCCAGCCTGCACATCTGGCAGTTCTCTGTTGACATATTGCTCCAAACATTTTGGATAATTTTCAGCAGAATCTTGCTTGTATGTGATATCAATGATATTGTTCGATAATTTCCACACACTGTTGGGTCATCTTTCTTTGGAATGGGAACAAATATCTATCTCTTCTAGTCAGTTGGCCCGCTGGCTGTCCTCCAGATTTCCTGGCACAACCTAATGAGCACATCCAGGGCAGCATCTGTTTGTTGAAATAAATCAGTTGGTATGCAGTCAACTCCTGGAGCCTTGTTTTTTTGCCAATTCCTTCATAGCAACTTGAACTTTCTCCTTCATTACCATAGGTTCTTGCTCATATGTTATTTCATGAAATTGCTCTGTGTCGGCCAATTCCTTCTGATACAGTGACTCTGTGTACTCCTTCCATCTTCTTTTTATACTTCCTGGATCATTCAACATTCTACCCAAACTATCCTGAAGTATTGCCATCCGTGGCTTGAATTTGTTTTTCAACTCCTTCAGCTTAAGAAATGCTGAGCGAGTCCGGCCCTTTTGATTTTTCTGACTCCAGCTCTTTGCACATTTCATTATAGTATCTTGCTTTGTCGTCCCCAGCTGCCTTTTGATATTTTATATTCAGCTCTTTGATTTCTTGATTTATTCCTTTAGCTTTGGCTTCTCAGTGCTCTAATGCAATACTCAGAGTCTTATCTGACATCCACCTTGGTCTTTTCTTCTTCTTTATCCTTTGTAATGATCTTTTGCTCAATATATAGATGGTGCCAATTACCACCGGAATTAAAATGGTAAGAACAGATCAACTAATCTGTGATTTGACTACTGATCGGACTACTTAAATAGAAAAAAAATATTGTAAAAATTCCACACAGTCTATTGTTCATGTTCTTCCTGTTTCTCTCTTGCTGTACATAGGGCTGCTCTGAGTCACAAGCAAGTATTAGGGAAAGACTGAGATTGTTAACTAATTCATCTTGCTGGATTCACAATTAACACTGTTGGAACCAGCTGTCAAGAACTCAACAGACAAGTTGCACTGGGAAAATCTGCTGCCAAGGACTTCTCCAAAATATTAAAGAACAATGATGTCAGTTTAGCGACTAAGGTGTGCCTGACTCAGGCTATTATTTTCTCAATAGCTTGTTAGGCATCTGAAAGCAGGACACTGAACAAGGAAGAGAGAAGAAAAATGATGCCCTTGAGCTGTTGCCATGTACACCCATAGCTGATCCTGTCAGGTTTTCAAAGGGAGTTAATCATCTGGAAGAAGATTGCCCATCCTTCTCTCGCAGAGCAGCTGGTGCCCTCAAACTATGTGCCTTCGGAATTGCAGCACAGCTTCTTTCCACTAGGCCACCAGAACTCTTGAGTTGTGGTGCTAGAGAAAACTACTGAACATACCACATAAAGAGAATAAACAGGTCTTCCCTTGAGAGCGTTAAATCAGATTGCTCCTTGGAGGCAAGGATTTTTAAATTCTGTCTCGTGTATTTTCTCGGCTTGTTTCCAGGAAGGACCAATCATTGGAGAAGGACATCATGCCTGGAAGAGTACCAGGTCAGCACAGGAGAGGAATACCCTAAATGAGATGGATTAACACAGTGACTGTGGCAATGGGGCAGGTGTGTCAGAGATGGTAAGGTTGGCTCAGGATATAGGGTAAAGTGAAGAGTCTTTGTCCTTAGGGTCAATATGAGTCATAGTTGACTCACTGGCACATAACAACCACCACCTCCTGAGGAAATCAGCTTTAATCTATGATCATCTTAACACTCTCCTTCCCCGTGTGAGGTCAGAAGAGGTCAGATGCTACTAACATTCTATTCTTACATAACTTGTATTAACACAATAATTCATATATTCTACTAGTTGTAAACAGCTGGTCTCTTGTATTCAATTTGATTTACCTTGGGGTAGTGCATGAAACTTTAGAACTATTATCCAAAACTGAGAAATGAATTTATAGAGGTAGATTTTTCTGAAACAACACTGAAACATTTTTTTTAAAAGGTCTACATGAAAAATTTCATTTTGTAAGGGACTGTTCTATTGTTTGATTTTACTAATTCACTGTTAATAAGGACCCAGACTCAATAAAGAATATTATATTATTCAATAGACTCAATATTATAGATTTGCATCTTCTAAAGAAATACAGGTTTTCTTTGTCTAGTTAATGTATTTTTGTCCTACAGAACAGTTAAGTAGTTTTACTTCAGTATTGAAAATTTATTTTAACACTTTTTAAACTAAATTGCTATAAATGCTCAGTTCCTCAAATGTTCTTTGAATTCATTTTACCATCTTGAACATCAATCATCTTATTAATTAATGAGTTGGGTAAATTTTGATTCCTGTCCAATCTGTATTTGTATGAAGTCATGTTTTAAAACTTTGAAAAATTATACTTGACAGTTTTGAAGGAACTAATAAGATATTCAAGCGTATGTGTGCGCCAGATACAATTAAACTATACCTCCATTCTACAATCTGGAGGATAAGTATGCAACATTTTGGATTCCAAAGAGCAAAATTTTCTTACCTTTGCTGATTTCTTTTTATCTATGTTTTAATTTTCTTTAGTTTTGTGGTTTCCTTATTTTGTTACAAAGCTATGAGTTTATTTGTTTAGTTTTGGGTTTTTTTTTTTGTCAGGCATTATTGCTTACAAGCATTGCATAATTGTCACAGATAAGTAGACTAATGTCTACTGTACAGTTGTTATTGTTAGGTACCATCAAACTGATTTGGTGTTGTTGACTGCTGTCCAGTCAAGGGCAACTCAAAGCAACTCTCTAAACAAAAGACCTAATACCTTTCCATAAATGTCCTCATTTCACCAAGTTCATAGAGTTTCCATAGAGTTTCCAGAAACATATGGTTTTAGGAAGTGGATGCCACTCCTGCTTCCAAACCTGTTTTACAACTGGGAGCTCCACCAAACACTGTTCACATTGGGAAGCCATTCTGGTATTTGATACCCCAATGGCACAAGGTTCAGAATCACAACAAGTAACAGGACTAGGTTCACTTAGAAGTGCTTAAATGTTATCAAGTCAAATACAACTGAGAGTAAGTTCTACACAAAATACCTAAAATCTGTTCTATGACTAACATCATTTCTGTACAGAACTCTGTTCTATACTTACCATCATTTTTGTACATTTAGCAATCCAATTAACAACAGATTTAATCTTGTTTTATCCTGCAACATCGTATAGACTTCGTATAGTTGAGGGAATACCGTGTATATACAGACTTACACCTTCAGGTGTGTTCATTTGTAAGGTACCAGGGATCCTTGGATCACTAGGCCAATCTCATCTACATATTCAAGAAATATTCATGAGTATGTGTGAGTACTATTAATATATATTAGCCTAAAGTATATTAATATATATTAGCCTAACTAATAATATTTATTCTGTGATGCAAAAGAACACTTTCATTCTTTTTTTAATTTTTTTGTAGGTTTGCACAAATCATCCATATACATACATCATGTTTTATAGATGTATTCTGTGTTTTATATAATCGTTGATATATATTTTTTATAAAATTACCATTGCTCTATTATCACTCCATCTCTTCAAGCCTCCATTAAACTTATCATTTAAAACCTTTAAAACTAAAAAATACAACTCAGCAAAGGGTCATCAGATTTTAACTATCTCCCACAGGTTTCAGGAGAATTTGTGTAAGGATGGTGGTACCAGAGAGAGAAAAAGTAAGAAAGGGAGACAAAAAAGCAGCAAGCTGTTAACATTTAGTGAATATAGATGTAGGCAATGAGAATTAGTTATACAATGATTCCAACTTTCTTATAAGTATGAAACTAATGCACAATAAAACCAAAATGTAAATAAATATTTAAATATAGAGGAAATCCACATCAGGAAATTAGTAGAATACCTAATGTATCTGCTTTTTAAAATCTGAAATTATAGTATGAAGCTGTTTGTTTATAGTCATATTTTCTTTTAACTCTATAGGGAAGTGAGGAGAAGTTTAGAAGTGTTGGAGAAACGACCAGAGGTGGAGGGGGCAATAAAGGTAACCACAGTTCATTCCACTGACTGTGAGTTCTATTTCGTACAATTCTATTTGGTGATATGAAAACCTCTGGAAGATAAAGTAACTGCATAAAACCTCAATATAATGTTAGAGAAATGGCTTTACAGCTCCAGGAACATGCAATTGCCAGCCTGATTTCCAGTTCAAAGTTGAAGAGCTGTGATAGTTCACTGGAGAAATTATTTGGACTCATTTTGCTTAAACTTTTGTTCTGCTTCTGGAACAGCAACAAGAAAAAAGCTATTTATGTGCCTTTACTTATCCTTAGACGACATGGGATATTCAATCACTACATTTATATAAGAAATCTGGACAACAAAAAGAGAAGACGTAAGAATCACTGACAAATCTGAATTAAGGGGAGAAATGTGGGGTCAAGATTGGTGGACGATTTATCAACAATCTGCATTATGCGGATGACACAACCCTGCTTGCTGAAACTGAGGAGGACCTGAAGTGCCTGCTGCAGAGTGTCAAGGACTGCAGCCTACAATATGGATTGAGGCTCAATGTCAAGAAGACAAAGATTCTCACCACTGGACCAATTGGCAGCATCAGGATGGATGGTGAAGAGATTGAGATTGCACACAGCTTTAGTTTGCTTGGCTCCATAGTCAACAGTCTTGGCACCAGTAGCCAGGAAATTAAAAGGCACATTGCCATGGGAAAGTCTGCTGTTAGGGACCTCTCCAAAGTGCTGAAGAGCAATGGTATCTCTTTGGAGACTAAGGTGCGTCTGATACAGGCCATGGACTTCGCAATCACTTGTTATGCATCAGAGAGTTGGACAATGACCAAGGAGGATAGAAGGAGAAGGGAAGCAATTGTTGTTAAGTGCCATTGAACTGTAGATAACTCACAGTGACCCTATGAACAAATGACTTAAACAACTTGTATAAATTTCATCATTTCTCTGAGTTCATAGGTTTACCAGAGGCAAGCTATTTCGGAAGTAGATGCCACACCTGCTTCCAAGGTTGTTTTTATTGGGGAGCTCCACCAAACACTATCCACCATGGGTAACCATTATCTCATTTGACACATCAGTGTCACAGTGTTTAGCATCACAGCAATCATGAGTTACCTAAATACAGCAAATGGACAGGTGTGAGATGATGTGATTCAGCCTATTTGAAAACACATTTGGTCAGAAGTATGGGGCTGGAATACAGTTTGAAAGCCAGTAGTGGGATAGATGGGTCAAATGGTACTTCTATTTCCAACTTTCTGATCAAGTGCCAGGCTGCCTTCCATAGTGTGTTTAACCATTTTACCTTCCCACCAGCAGTGTGTGAGGGTTCAGATCTCTCCTCATCCTCATCAGCATTTGCTGTTTGCTGTCCTGTTGAAATTTGCTTTTGTTGCTGGGGTGAGACTGTACTAGGCACTATATATTATACTATAAGAATTCTAACATGCAAAAATCCTATTTTTTTATGAACCTACAATGTAGTAAATAAAAGGAGATGCATTAAAATAAGTATATAGTAGGTGCCACAGATGTGAATAGCATTAAGAGGAAATTATTATTCACTAGAAAAATCAATAGAGGCACTATGGATCAGGGCTATCAATCTTAAATTAATATTCCAGCTAACCAAAAATGTAATTACATGTTTAATGAGTGATATCTGTGACTCTTCTTCTTAAAATTTATAAAGGATTGTGAAGAATGATTTGTGTGATTCCATTTCCATGAAAATATGAATGACTTCCTTTTCTCATTAAATATCCAGTGCAGCATGCAATGATACTCCCTTTAATTCCATTAAACATGACTTATACCAGAAGTTGGAATCATTATTTTAATCCCCCAAAAGCAATTAAAATTTTCAAGTGTTTGTAGATCTCAATAAGAACTTCAAAATAACACAGAGAAATTTACTGAATTGTATCTGCTGGTCTTTGCTCTTAATTTTGGGCTGGAGAAAATACGATGGTGCACACATCAAACAAGGCCTACAGAACTCTTCTGCTTTGGAGAATAGAAGTGTTTCATAACAGAATCTTTAGCTATTCAGACTGTAATTTCTTTTGTATCTTAGTATCACACAGTCTCTCAGAATCCCTCCTCAGGGAAAGCAGCTAAAGATACAGTGGTAAAAAGGAATGAAAGACACCAGGAAGCAAAGTATACATTTAATGTTGTTAGGTATTATCAAGTCCAAATTGACTCATAGCTGACCTTGACTGGGTTTACGGAGGTAGTAAATCTCATTAGGCATAACTGCTCATCTTTCTCTTGTGTAACAGATGGTGAATTCAGATCTTGTGTCTCAGCAGCCCCATTTCTTACCATTAAGCCATCAGAGATTCCTTACAGATTTGATAGGGTTTTGTAACTGAATATATAACATAAAAATTAGGGAGACTGCAGTTCATGTGTTTGTTTTTTCCTCCTCTTTTTTTATTCGTATGGTCACAATCTAATTCAAGCAAGTTTTGAATTATTCTGAATATATGTGTTCTGAATATTAGGAGGTCAACATGGTTGACTATTTTACTAACATTTTTATGTTCATTATTCCTATCTCTCAATCTAGAACTCTAAAATACCAAAGAACTCACTCTTTCATCTTAAGACACTACCTTAGAGGGTCTTAATATGTATTTATAAGGAACTCTGTTAGTCTAGCGATTAAGAAGCTGCACTGCCAACCCAAAGGTACATGGTTGAAATCCACTAGCTGCTCTACAGGGAAAAGATGTGCAATAGAGGAGAAAATAGTAAATTCAGACACAGCATGCCATCAAAAGTGAGCAGACAGCAAAGTTCATGCTTTTTGGAGGATGGGTTTTTGGTTTGTTTTTATTTTTTTTATTTTGTTTTTTATTTTCAACTATTGTCAGGCCAGTCTTTCATTGGTTTTATTCAGACATTCGTCTAGGTTATATAGCCCTGGTGTACAAGTTGCCGTGCCCTGGTCACTTGTGGTTGCTGTAAGGCTGAACACTGTGACACGGATGTGTCAAATGCGTTAATGGTTGGCTACCCAATGTGGACAGGGAGTGGGGTGGAGCTCCCCGATAAAACAAGCGTGGAAGGAGGAGTGGCGTCCACTACCATAATAGCTTGCCTCCGGAAACCGTATGAACCTGGAGAAAGGATGAAAGGCACCCAAGCGTTGAGGACTCTCCTTCATAGGGTCGCTATGAGTTGCCTGTGACTCGATGGCACTTAACAACAACAACAGTTGTCAGTAAGAATTAATTTTGGATTCCACAGAACTAAAATATAACAGGGAATACTGATTATCTACAAGTTAACATTTTCCTTTTCTTCTAGTCTTTTCAAATTTATATCTGGTCTGTTCTTACAAAAAGAAAAAATTCTAGAAGTTTATGTTTAACTATAGTATTCACAGTTCCGCATAAAAGCAGAAAGATGCCAAACTGCAAAAAGGGAAATTATGCTGTATCAGGGTAAAAATGTCCATAGATGAATCTTGTCAGAATCATTCAGCAGAAAGTATTTAGGGTAAATTTGTGGTTGCATTTGGTAAGCAATCTAAAGATATTTGAACTTTCCAAACCAACCTATTAATTTAATGAAAGAAAAATATTTCAAAAATTCTGGATTCCCAGAAATTGAGTCAAATGCAAAAGACAACTTATTTAATTTAAGTTTATATGTCTAAGAGGGAGCTCTGGTGGCCTAGTGGCAAGAATCTGCTCCGCAATCCCAAAGGAATGCAGTTTGTATCCACCAGGTGCTCCACTGGAGAGGAGGAGAGCAATCTCCTCCTGTGCCAGACAGATCCTATTTGACAGCACACAACAAGGAAAAAATATAAATAACATATATGTCTAAAAAACCAGGACGGGAGCAAAACTAAGAAGACACAACTCTTGATTATTAAATATTTCATTTCAGAGACCTTTTTTGCTTATAGCAACCTGTACAATGTGAAAAACAAACTCAAGGCTCTTTAAAGGACTGTGGATGAACAATAAGGCAGAAATAAGTAGGAAATCATAGCGAACTGAATTAACTAACATACAATGAAATATTTGGGGTTTTAATAGTCACTAGAGATTGAGATAGTTGACAGTTTTAGTTTGGTTGGCTCCACAGTCAACACTCTTGGTAAAAGCAGCCATGAAATAAAGAGACAAATTGCACTGGAAAAGTCACCTGTTGAGAGACCCGTCAAGAGTACTGAAGAGCAACAATGTCAGTCTGGAGACTAAGGTGTGCCTGATCCGGGCTATAGTCTTTGCAATTATGTGCTTTGCATCAGAGAGCTGGATAGTGACTAGGGATGACAGAAAGAGAATTGATACCTTTGAGCTGTGGTGCTGGAGAAGAGTGTTGAATATACCATGGACTGCTAGGAGAATAAACAGGTTTGTCCTGGAGAAGGTGAAGCTGCACTGCTCCATGGAGTCAAAGGTTCTGAACCTTCGTCTGACATACTTTGGGCATGTTGCAAGGAGGGACTGGTCCTTGGAGAGGGACATCATGTTTGGGAGAGTGGAGGGATGGCACAGGAGAGGAAGACCCTCAATGAGATGGATCGACTCTGTGATTGTGATGCTGGGAATGAGTGTATCAGAGATGGCAAGGTTGGCACAGGATAGAGCAGCATCTAGGGCTCTTGTACATTAGGGTCACTATGAGTCGCAAGAGACTCGATGGCACATAACAACAACAACTGTTCACCAAACCTTCCTGAGTCAAGCAACATCTTCCAGACACAAGGAAGACACATACTTTTAACTGCTTTTGCAACTAGTTCGGGTTACGTGACTATATCTTGCCAACAATCTTTGAGTGGAAATCCAGTGAGACTCTGCTGTGGGAGAGCATTTTCTCTCAAGAATCAGAGACTCAGGTACTGTTTTTCTTTTTAAAATAGTGGGAGACATTGATTGTGGTGGAAGCTGGTACAAAAACTTAAGAGAGAAACAGACAGAACTTAAGAGAGAAACAGACAGAACTCCAAATGCTTCCACTACAAATAAGTAGCATAAAAGAATATTACAAAATATACTAAGATTTGGAGGTTATTATTATCATGAAGTCTTACTTATCTTGACTAAAATGGTTGTGTACTTTTCCCCCCTAGCATATATAATATGCTAATCTCATCTGGAGTTAGATAATCTTGTAACTGTTTGGAACTGGACTTCTTAGAGAAACCACAACAAATTGCTTATGTATATCCAGGAATATACTTTGGAAGGAAAGTACCTGGAAAGAAAAAAAGTCCAATTTCAGAAAAAAAATGTTAGCAAAAGTGTTGCCAAAATGTTCCTAATAAGATTCTTGGGCTCTGGTGGTCTAATAGGTAGGGAGTTAGTCTAAAACCAAAATGTGGTTCATATTCACCAGCTGTTCTTTGAGAGAAAGGTGGGTAATTTCCTCCCACTTGACTTATAGCCACTGAAAATTTGCTGGAGAGTCAGTTATGACTCAATGATAATGAACGACAGAAGAGAAATATAAAATGACTCGTTATAAGCAATTTAAGGGAGTTTTTACTTACTGTAACCTTAAAAAAATACAAAATAAATGTCAATGCTTATCAAATTTTTCCAGATACCTTTTGTCTTCTTGTATTAAGTTCAAGGAATTTTCAATTTCTTTTGAGTTACTGTTGTTTAAAGAGCTAAAACAGTGCCCTCTCTTTTTTCAGATTGTTGCACATTAAAAGTAAATAAAATCCTTGGAATTGTGGGATATCCAGTTCATTTGAGTGGACCTTTCAGAAATTCAGAGGACTGAGAGTGGGGTGGAGCTCCCCGATTAAACAAGCATGGAAGGAGGAGTGGCATCTGCTTCCATAATAGCTTGCCTCTGGAAACCCTATGAACCTGGAGAGAGAGGATGAAAGGCACCCAAGCATCGAGGACTCTCCTTCATAGGGTCACTATGAGTCGCCTGCAACTCGACGACACTTAACAACAACAATAACAACAAATAAACAGAGTCACACACTCCACAAACTTCATACAGTTCATCCCCTCTAAGGAAGAGTCAGCTACTTTCTATGTATAGAATCTCTTGTTTGGTATATTTCTAACATGAAATATCCCTCAGTAAAGACTTTGATAACAGTCCTTAGCAAATCCAGACACACTCATAGGTTATGTTCTGAATTATGGTGACTGTTGTTGTTTTGTTATGCTTTGTCAAGTCAGAACTGACTTACAGCTGACCCTACAGTGGATTTTCAGAACCTATAAATCTAAGGGGAGGAAACTGTCCTTCTTTCACGCAGCAGCTGGTGGATTCTAATCATCTGCCTTTGAGTTAGCAGTGCAACTCCTTACCCATTAAACCAGTAGGGCTCTATATTTTTATGAGGTTGGTCAAACATTTTGTAACACTTTTTCTGGAAATAAGACTTCTTCTTACTAGGGTACCTTCTTTCGAAAGGCTTTTGATGCTTTTTTTTTTGCTTTTGGGTTGGCAATGCAACACCAGATCTCTGCATTCTACTATGAGTTAAAGAATATATTTTATGCATTTAAAATATCTTATTGTTGTTAAGTGCTCTTGAGTTGGATATGACTCGTAATGACCCTATGAAGCAAAGATCTGAATCTTGTCCTATTATGTGCCATCTTCACACTTCCTGACAAAGTAAAGCACAGTGCAGCAGTCACCATATAAATCTACCTGGTACAGGTTCTTCCTCTTTTTTCTTTAAGTAATTTTTTTTATTTTAATTGTGATTTTAACAAAAGTTTACAGAAAAGTTAGATTTTTATTCATCCATTGTTGCACATTTTTACTCCCTCTCCTTGCCTTCCCCCTTCCCACTGTTTACATTTGTGTGTGTGTGTTTATATATTCATTCATTGTTACACAATTACCTCGCTCTCCCCCCAGTTCTCTTTCCAATGTATCTCTCATTCTGAGAGCTTTCCATACATATAATTTCTAATAATATTTTCCTTTTAAACAGTTCTTTTTCTTTCTTTTCTTGACCCTCCAGACTTAAATTACTGAATCATTAAGCTAACTGAAATATTAGATACAAATTGTAAATGAAAACAGAAATTACAAAGTGCTTTTTAAAAATTATTTAATGGGAAAATTATAATACATTGGCATTTTTTTCTTACATTGTTTTATCAGTAAATCCAGTGAAGATGTGTAACTGTTGCACCAAATTTCTCTTCAAACCTTGACACAGTTCAACAGCGGCAAAGGTATTTTCCTGCCATCTAGTGGTACATATACTTTACTGCAGATCAAGGTTTTTGAAATATTTTTTATATGCCACAAATAAAATAATGAAGCTAGATTTTGGATTGGTTGGTTTATGTGTTTTTTAGATTGGTCAATTTCAAATCTTGAATTTTGATTACTAAACAGTAATTTTAAAGGTATCCAATTATATTAAGTAGTACGAGAAACATGAGATATAAAAGAATACACAAAAGTTCAACTTTGGCCAAGTTTACTAAATTCTATATAACAGTAGTAAATGTGGAAGTCTAGGGGCAAGAAGCTATGCTGAAATCCTGAAGGTTCAAGGCTACCAACTACTCCACAAGAGAAGGATGGGCAATCTCTTCCTGTGCAAGTAACTGCTTCTGAAAACCTGCTGGAGAGTCAGCTACGGGTCGGTTCTGATTGTACAGTTCACAACAACAGCAGTGGCATAGTTCATATGGAATTGTGCTTCCAACTCAAAAGCCACAGCTCTCTTTGAATCTATCAACAGTAACTTAGGAGAGAATGGGCAATCTCTTCTCTTCTGATTTACACCCTTGGAGACCCAATGGAGGGTCATCTATGAGTCGATTCCAATGAGAACAGCAATGAGAAGATAATTAATAAATACCTTTTTACTATGATATAATGGAGATTTAATAATCCTTCATCTATAAATTTTAATTCTACAAAAATGTCAACTATTTTAGCATGTTTTAATAACTATAAAAATAAAAGGTTATTCATATAACATGTATAGTTTTACAGCATGTCAAGGCACAAAAGGACAAAAAAGTAACATAAAGTACACACTCACACAAACACACCCTGCATACACTCACACAAACACACACTGAACACATTTTTTTGAATAAACAACTGTTGTTTTACAGTTATTTATTGGCCTAAGATTAAATCTAACCAAACAAAACTAATGATTTGACTCAAACACCACTCACTAGCATAAAACTCAAAGTCTCTAGTATAAGGTTTTTTTATGACACAATTATCAGATGTGATGACTTGATTATTTTAATTTAAAATTCATTTATTTAAAATATGAGGAACATGGTTAAATTGTTTTGCTTCTAACTACCATCAGTGGTTCAAACCCCTTAACTGTTGCATAGAAGAAACACAAAGCCATCTATTTCTGTGAAAATTTACAATCCTGGAAACTCCATAAACTGTTGTACTACTTTCTCTGAGGAATCTAGTCAACAGAAGTAATTTTTATTTTGGTTTTGAAATTTCTAAAATACAAGGCAATATCTCAAGTTACTTACTTTCTATCATTTCAACAACATATGCCCATTATTAGGGTAGGCAACTATTTCATTTATTTTTAAAGAAAAATCATGTTAAGTATTAGAAGTCAAAGGCACTGTTTTAAAAGGATATTGGGAAAGTGAATTCATAAGGCAAAGTTAAACTAACACTTATGAAGCCTAAGGACCAGGTACTGTTCTGTTATAAGCTGGAGCCAATTTGACATCATCTAACAATAATACGAGGGTTGGGCCCCTCATGTTGCAGTCTTCCTTCTGATACTGTTTTACTCAGTGAGGACATTTCACACCTCCACAGCTAGACACTTTGATCTAAAAGTCTAAACTCAGATATAGTTCCCCGTTGCATAATCTACTGCCACCACCCTTGCCTTGAAAGAAAGTGTCCAGCCTTTGACATTTGGACAAGGAAGGCATTCTGGGCTGTTAGCCACCTGAAATGTATTTGAACTTGAGAAGACTATTTCTCCTTGGTCCTCAAAGTATCCTCATCCCATATGGTAGGACACTGCAGAAGACAGGTGAGCAGGTCCGCTACAGGGTTTAAAGCTAGAACTGGCATGAATGTATTTGCAAGATGAAGAGATGCTATGAAATGATACGATACGATACAAAGGTCAAAGATCAACCACTGGAAAACATTTTCTCAGTTTATTCAACCAAGGTCTTATTCTAAATGGAGAGTACAAAGATTACCATCAAAGCAAACATGACAGTAGGGGGCGCTATTCCCCCGTGCATCTGTTGTAACCCATAAGTTTCTGACGTGAAAATTTGCATGCATTACCCTTGATGTCAACTATAGGGACCACTGTCCCTTCATATGTTGAGATGAGCATCCTTATGCATGCATTCATTTTCTTGCAAGGACTCAATGCATCCAATATATAGCTGTATAGAATAAATGTCTCTTCTATTATCTGCAGACTACTGTATGCACTTACCATGCTATTCATTTTTGAAGATGAGGAACCTGTCCTCTGCTTTCTTAGACTATTAATGTCTTCAATATTTCCATCTTTAGGT
Source organism: Elephantulus edwardii (assembly GCF_000299155.1). Lineage (NCBI taxonomy): Eukaryota > Metazoa > Chordata > Mammalia > Macroscelidea > Macroscelididae > Elephantulus > Elephantulus edwardii. The sequence continues at coordinate 7,436,147 of NW_006399894.1, forward strand.
TTCACAATCATTCTGCTACTCCCTGCAGTTCCTTCTGATGAGGATCGCAGCCGCCTCTCTATGAATCTTCCTTCCCGATAGGGACTGAAGCTACTGGCAAGAACTATGAAAGAAGAAAGGAATATAAATTAACATAGGTGCTTAGAATAGCTTTTGTAGACAAACGGAAAACTCATGATGTCTTTTAAAATTACCTGTCACAAAACTTTTAAATGTCTTTGTCTAATCAAGATTCATTTCACACTCTTTGGGTATGTTGTTAGGAGAGGTTATTCTTGGGAAAGAACCATCATGGTTGGAAAGGTGGAGGGTTGGAAACAAGAAGATGACCCTCATCCAGATGGACTGACACAAGTGTGTCAGAAATTATAAAGATGGCACAGGACAGCACAGGGCTCAGATCTGTTGTTCACAGGGTCACTATGCTCTTAATTTAACTCAACAGCACCTAACAACAACAATCATGTAATCTTCTTGGATATCATATCCTTTGTAATCAACTTTGTCTTCTTCACATCTTATCACTTATCATATAAGCAATTTCATTATTACCTTCAAATTGTATACATATTTTTATTATTTCTTAGTATATTTTCACCTAATATTGTAGTCCAAACACATCTACTCTTGTCTTAATGCAGTAACTAGCTGTTATCAAGCTGATTCAGACTCATAGCAGCCCTGTGTGTAAGTGGAACTATGGCTACACAGGATTTTCAGTGAGTGAGTTTTCAGGAACAGATTATTAAGCTTTTCTTACAAGGTACCTCAGGGTAGCCCCTCTCATCTTTTGACCAGCAGTAAAGTATGCTAAGCATTTTTACCACCTAGGGATTCCATATTAACACAAAAGCTAATAGCTCTTCTTATGAAATCTCTAATATCCACCAATCTTTTGGTCTGCTCTTGTTAAATAGGACTTTTTCGTGTTCCTGAAATATAGTGCCTCTGCTTCAAGGTCTTTACATTCACTATGCTTCTAGTAAATACCTGTATTATTTACTACAAAAATATTCATATCTCTGCTAATAGATATTTTAAGTCTTCATGAGGTATTATCCTAAGTATATTTAAAAATTCAAACTACTACATCACTACCTACTTCCTAATTCTTTATTTTTTAAGTTCATTTTTAGCATTTATCACAAAATATATTCATTTATTTATTTCTCTGTATCCTCAACAGCATGTAATTTTCATGAATGTAGGATCCATGCAAAATCTATATGTTCACTGTTATATCCCTAGTACTTAAAACAATAAATATTTTTAATGAATGTGAAAAATGAATGAAATAATTTTTCTATCTAGGCTAATTCACTTATTGAATTTATGAATTTTTTTTTTACTTTAAGATTATTGTGTAGAATAAATCCATTCAATGTATGGGAGTTCTTTCCTACTGTATTCCAAGAGCTCATTATTCTATTTATATTTTTATATCTAATACACTAGACTTACATGAAATACCAAGTTAAATATACTTCTTAATAAATGAAGAATATAGTTATGAAAATTCATATTGTCATCAATTCTTCAATATAAATTATATATTTTATTATGTCTTTCAGTTTTAAACTGGTGGTTGTTGTTGTTGTTATGTGCCGTCGAGTCGCTTACGACTCATAGCAACCCTATGTACAGCAGCCCAAAACTCTGCTCTGTCCTGTGCCAATCGCACTGTCTCTGACACTCGCATACCGATTATCCCAGTCACTGAATCAATCCACCTCATAGAGGGCCTTCCCCTCCTGCGCCGTCCCTCCACCCTGCCAAGCATGATGTCCTTCTCCAAGGACCAATCTCTCCTCACAACATGTCCAAAGTATGTTAGACAGAGGCTCAGAGCCCTTGCCTCCAAGGAG
>NW_006399894.1:7444211-7452087 GCF_000299155.1 Elephantulus edwardii
AAAGATAGAACTACCAGAAAAAAACTCAACAGAGATACTGAAGAATTAAATCACACAATAAACCAACTTGACCTCATATATATCTATAGACTAATGCACCCCAAAAAAGCGCAGTATACCTTCTTCTCCAAAGTGCATGGAACATTCTCTAGAATAGATCACATTCTAGGTCACTAGAGCTATCATTTTGTTTTCTTGATGATATTATCAACATATTTGTCTATTTCTACATTACAGTTTTCTCAAGTTAGAATTGATAATAGCTAAACAGTTAATGTCAGGAAGAAACTGTAACTTACTGTCACATTTAATGGGATTACTTCAACATCTTAAATGGCTAGAAATCCTAGTCACCAGATTTTTAGTCAACAAGGTAAAAGTGGTCATTCTCTAGCTTCCACATAAATAAATATATATAATATTCAATTAGGGAAAGAATACATCATACAAGAATTATATATTTCAGGATAATTACATGACTACATATTTTATGTCCTCTCTTTTCAAATAGCCTAAATTGCAAAGTAAAATCTGTAATTTGCTAACAATGTGATCACATGACTTGTTTAACTTAATTGTAAACTTTAATCATTAATAACTACCAAACAATATTGTTTATATGATTAAATAAAACAGTGCATATAAAGTACTTAGAACCATTTATGGCACTGAAAGGGTAGTTATCATTGTCATCATTTTTATATTTTTATTAAGGTAGTTAAATAGGTATTCAAGCCATAAGCTACAAAGTTCATAAAATTAAAAAATAGGCAGTTACATAAAAATGATCACATATAAATCATGAAAAATATTAAGATACTTGTTTTTAAAATGTAGTAAATTAATGAATGCATTGAAGCTTTAAAATCGGCATGTGTATTATAGGACTAGATATATAAATCATGTTAAGTCTACCATTCTTAGCACTCTAATACATATTTTGCTCTAATGTTAACTTAATATTTTGCATTATTCTTAACATGTTAAGAAACACTGAATTCATAGTCTATTATTAATCATGGTCATTACGAACTTGAGTTGTGGATTCAGAAGGTTCTAACTTTATCTTGTCACTCAACAATCGTATGATTTCTGAGTCATACTTTCACATACATGGAATGTGGACTATGCCAGCACCTAGCAATAATAGTTAAAGGAGTTCTGGTGACACAGTATATTACATGTTGGGTAGGTAATCAAAAAGTCAGTGCTTCGAATCCATCAAGTGAGAAAGAGAACACACTCTGCTCCTGGTAATTACAACCTAAGAAAACTAATGATGGTTAGTCATGAGGAAGGATTAATTCAATAGTAGTGGGCTGCTTTTTATTTAGGGAGCAATGCTTAACTCCTCTCCTGTAAACAAAGGGTCGATAGTTCAAATTCATGACAGACAAGACTTAGGATCTACTCCTGTCATGTTTACAGCCTTATACTTCGTACAAGGCAGTATTATTTTGTATTAGAGGGTCACTATGAGTTGCAATCTACTCAAATGCACACAAAAACAAGGATCCCTGAGGGATGATCCGGCTTAAGAACATCACTACTAAATAAGTAGTTCAAAGTTTGAACCCTAACAGGTGTTATGTGTGTGATCTGTTTCCAAAAGGTCATAGCCATGAAAATCCTATAAAGCACACACGTATGGCCACTATGAATCAGAACTGTCTCAAAAGCATCTGACTCAGGATTGATTCTATTAGCATGCACGTCACTGGGTTTATACCTGAATCACTCATTCATTAACTTAGTGCCTTTGGAAAAATGACTTTCTCTATCTCTGTCCAAGGATCTCCTGTGGTGCAGTGATTAAGGCATTCCGCTGCTAAACAAGTAGAGGGAGAGCTGGTGCCTTTGAGCTGTGGTTCTGGGGAGAAGTCGAACATGCCATAGACCACTAGGAGAACTGGCAGGTTCGTTCTGGAGAGGGTGAAACTGGGCTACTCCTTGAAGGCAGGGAATCTGGGGCTCTGTCTGACATGCTTTGGGCATGCTGCCAGGAGGGATAGGTCCTCAGAGAAGGACATCATGTTTGGAGGGGGACAGTGTGGGTGGGGGGACCCTGGATGAGATGGATTGACTCAATTACTGAGGTAGTGGGGGTGGTATGGCAGAGACAGTGGGGTTGGCTTAGGATAGGGCAGGGTTCAGAGCTGTTGTGCATCGGGTTTCTGTGGATAGCAGGCAACTTGACAACACATAATGATAATAACAATGGTCTCCATAATAATATCCTTTAATATTTCTGCAGAAGGGAACACTATGTTTAAATGAGATAAATGCAGTGTGTACAGAAGAAAGGAAAAAAAGTTGTGGTGGATACCCCACAGAAGAAAAATAAGGCCACTTTCCCTATAAAGGTGTATACTCTTGGTTATCCTATGGATAGTTCTTTCCTTCATGGCCACCATGATTCAAAATAAACTAGATAGCAGTGGGTTGGTTTGGGTTGGATTTGGCTTGGTTTATCTCTGTTCTAATTACCTTGCCTGTAAATGAGTTATAAAGCTAGAACAATTGAAAGAATTCAATTTGTTAGGGATTCAATGAATATAAGCAATGGTGAATTTTGTGTCAAGTCTGTGTCTATGGAGCCTAGTCTTTTGCTGAGGTACTAGACTACTTGCTACAGTAGCAGGTGATTAAAACAGCTGGCTTAATTAGAAATCAGGGTACCTCCCATATCTGGTGGGCATCTGTGTACTGATCTTTCAGGCCTTAATATAACCCAGTTGGTTTTATCTATACAATAAATTTCTCAAGCTGAGTTTTATATTAAATCACAGAGCTTTCTGCAGCCATAATGGGGTACTAAGGTTTAAAAAAAAAAAAAAAAACACTAAGGAGAAGATGTGCAAGATGACAGAGCTACCCAACAAGATTAACTGAGATATAACCAGGGTCTCTGACAGCATTTTAAATGGTTGTGATTCCAAAGTATCATTAGAGAGTATCTTTGCAAAAATGGGAATCCTACATTACAATGAAACTATTTTAAAATGTTAAAAATATTGATTTCGTTCTGTCCCAGGGAGTGAGGCTAGCCAGTGTGGGCCTAGGGTTTGAACCAGGAGGCAGCCTTAAGTCCAAAGGGCCATCGGGCCTATGGCCCTCAGGCCAGGTTCAAATTGTCCTCCTGTCAAACATTCTTCTAGGTGGTATAGCACTGGCCTATGCGTTGCTTACAGAGGTAACTCGTGGTTGCTGTGATGCTTAAGACTTTGACAGTGATGTGCCAATCGTGGTAATGGGTACCCATGATAGACAGTGTTGGTTGGAGCTTCCCGACTAAATCAAGCCTGGAAGCAGGAGCGGCGTCCACTTCAGAAATGGCTTGCCTCCGGAAACTCTATGTACGAACAGTGCTCAGGCCATTCATTCATAGGATCACTATGAGTTGTCTACGACTTGACAGCATCAAACAACAGCAACAATTGATTCCATAATTATTCCAACTAGGCTCTATCTATTTAATTAAAAAATCAATATTTCTATAATGAGCTTTAAAAAGATAGTCCTTCTTTAAGTGAAAAATCACAGTGTAATTAATATTTCTTTTCCATTTTGGTCTGATAATAAATAAATGTGCTAAATAATGTCTTATGTTCAGATTCTGGATAGCATGACTAAGAAAAAGAGTGCTAATTATATTTTGCATAGTATAACTGGGACGGGCTTAAACAGAAGAAACATTAAGAACTTCTTTATAAAAAGGGAACAAATACTAGAAGAGTGGAGAAAATATGAGAAAATATGCTTTACATTTGTAGGTGGAATAAGCAATCAAAGCAAATCACAATGATAACTATTTCATATCATTTATAGAACAACAAAAAGAAGTTTACCTTTGGTGGGATTCGCTTCATAGCCATATGATGCTTTGTTAAAAATATGATGATCACCAGAAGCAGGTATTATCTTTGAATCTGAGATAGGATGGATTCCTTTAACACGTTCCGGTATCGCTCTATGTTGCTCATAAAATCCAAGCTTCCTTGGAGAGCTTGTGCTCAGCACCATCTCACCATTTTGTAACACCATATTGTCTTCTCTTTGATTATCTATTGATAAGCAAATCTCTGAGTCACTCACATCCATAACAGGTAGTTTAGTAATTTGCAATAACACTTCCTTCTGGTTAGCAGCAGGGGTTTCAGGTAAGGAAGTAGATTTAGTACTACATGGACCTTCTAATCTGTGTTTTCCAGGAGACATAACTGCACAGGGAACATTTGCCATAAGTTCTATTGTGGTCTTTGTAACAGCAGCAGGGTTGAGAGAGATCTGAGAGGTAGAATCATTGTGGCCGATATTGTCACACTGGGAAGCCATGCTTCCACTTTTGGGGAATGCATCCGCCTCAGATACAGAATCTTCAGTCAAGGCTAAAAACTCTGAAGGTGTCTGAGCTGTGGTAAGATCAGCAGAAAGCAAAGGTGATTGGAGGGAACTTGTCCGCTCTGTTACATCCACAGAACAAGAGGGAGAGGCTCTGACTAATACAGGTTCTCTCTCTTGACATTGTGCAACTTCCAATGAGAATCCAGGCTGTTGTACTAATGAAACAGATTGGCTCTGTGGCTTAGAGAATTTATAGTGAGATGAAAAAGACTTAGGAAGTAGCTTTCTTGTTGACTGTTTAACAGAACGGCGAGTTTGTTCTTCTGTGAATCCAGAATCATCCCCTTCACTTTTGCCAGAACTAAGACAATTGATAAAAACATTCTTATTAGCTGGGTGCTCCTTTTCCCTTTCAAAATCCTCTGTCAAAGACCTTGTTATCTTCTTACTTCGTGAACTACTAAAACCAACAGAATGTCTTCCCCTGGTTTTGATCTGCTCTTCTAAGCTCAGTTTTTGTCCAGGTTGAGCACCATTTGAAATATTACGGTTCTGACTGGCAGGCTCCTGCTTGGGTTCACTTGCCTTCTTATGGTGGAAGCTAATTGAAGGAGTTCGGAATATGCTCCTGCGTTTACCTGTACTACCTGAACTTGAGTTCGTGCTGGAAGGAGAAGAGCTGTGGACACCAACAGTGTTACTGGAGGAGGGTGAAGAAGGAAGAGAGTCATGTCTTCTGCTAATACTTCTTCTGAATATTGGCAAACGGGAGACCAGGGTAGATCTTCTGGATCCTGAGTCCCCCATCGGGACTCCAAGGCTTGCACCGTGATAGCCAACTTAGCAGCCTGATAAAAATTAAAACAAGAACAAATCAATACAATTCCATTTTAAAGAATACATGTTCAAACAAAATCCATCTTTTTAAGATAGTACATAGATTTAAGCTTATACTAACAAGTAATAAAATTCTGACAATGATTTTTTAAAACTTTATAAGTAGCAAAGCAATCTAATAATTTGAACATAGTGATGCAAATATTTCAAAGTTTCCACAAAGAGTTAAAATTATCTGAAAGAGTTTAGGTTGGAGGCACAATATCGTTGGCCAAGATTCATCACTGCAACTCACAACTGAATCTACAAGTTTGGTAAATTTTCTAAATTTGAATTCCCCTCCCCCATTTACCAAGAGAATTACAAAAATTACAGACATTTTTTTTTTAAAAATGAGCATAACATGTATATAAGAATATATTCTTATTAATGTGACTTTAACTGAGTTACTAGTACAGACTTTAACAATTATTACTACAAAGCAAAGTTCTGATATCAAGGCAGATGTGTTCTATAAAATTAATTACATGTAATCGTAATGAAGTACAAACATTATCTATGGTAGAGTTTCTAGACCTTTTTTCACCATTGCATATTCACACTAAGTAATAGTAATAGTAATATAGTAATAGTAATAGTCAAGTACCAGTCATACTCACAGACATATCTTGTACTATGTGATCAAATCTTTTAATAATTCAAATTTAATGACTGTTGTTGTTGTCATGTGCCGTTGAGTCACCTGCAAGCCGTAGTCACCCTATATGTAACAGCTCTGAACCCTGCCCTGTCCTGAGCCAGTCTCATTCACTTCAACACACCTACTCCCATTGCCCTAGTTGCTGTATCAATCCATCACAGGCCAGGCCTTCCTCCCCTGCTCTGTCCCTCCACCTTTCTGAGCATGACTGTCCTCTAGATTAGAATATAATTTTGGCTAACCCTGGCATTCTCACCCAAAAAGAAGAACAAGTAAGACAGATTCTTCCCCTCTGGAGTTGTTCTAGGAAGTAGAGAGATAATCAGATTCTAGGCAGAGGGAAATTTCAAGGGACACAGATTAAGATGATAAATAGGATAAGACTAAGAGGAAACAACAGATATGAATTTAAGAACTGAAAAATAAATCTACTGTCATCTGATTGATTCTAATTCAGAGTAGCCCTATATGACAGAGTAGGACTACCTATGGGGTTTCCATATAGTAATCTTTATAGAAGTAGAATGTACTTCATTTGGCTGTGGAGAGGTCAGTGGGTTCGAACCACTGACTTTTCAGTTTGCAGCTGAGTGCTTCACCCATTATGTGACCATGGCTCCTTATGAACTGAAAACATTTTAAAACTATTGAGCTAACAATATTAAGTAAAAGCTGTGTGCAAATGTTGAGAGAAGGAAGAATACACACTGAGAGAAGAAACACAAAAATACACAAAGCTTGTTAATATCCAGGCACTAATGATAACAACGATAATTTTCTAGTGAGGATGAGAAGCACCAGCAGTTGGTTGTGACATGGCTCAGCCTTCAGTTTTACACAGATTTTTCTCCGAGGCTTATTAATCTTAAACTTAAAATCAAACTCAGAGCTGTTAAAAAGACTCTGATTCAAACAGACCACGTAGGATAGAGCTGAACTCCCTCATCAGGTTCCAGAGACTGTGAATCTTAACAGAAACTAACTTCCTCTTCTTTTTCCCATACACCACCCAGCACGTTCAAATTGGCAAACTTGTACTTGGCCCATTATGCTACCATATCAGGGCTCTTCTTTTTTTTTTAATTTTTATTAATTTTAATGAAAGTTTACAGAGACTTCAGATTTCCATTCATTCATTGTTGCACTTTTCTCCCTGCCCCCCCCCCAATTTGCTCTTCTCTTTGAAAAGTAAAAGTAAAAATCTTGCATTGCTATATACTCTTCTTATAACTCTCTTGTTGTTAGGTGCCATGAAGTCAGTTCCAATTCATACAAACCTACTAGCGAAAAAACTAAACACTGCCCAGTCCAGTTTCATAATTGCTGATCTCTTGGAGCCCATTATTGTCACCACTGCATCGACCCATCTTATATAGAATATTTTCTACTAACCCTTAACTAAACATGATGTCCTTCTCTGGCGACTGGCTCTTGATATAACCTGTGCAAAGTGAGAAGAAGTCTATAAGGAAAGAAATCCCAAACACACTGTCAACAAGTCAATTCTAATTCATAGTAATTCTATAAAACACAACGGAATTTATCCCTAGTGTTTTTCCGAGGCTGTAATCTTTACAAGAGCAGACAGCCGTGTTTTCTGCTGAGGGACCACTGGGTTCAATCCACTGACTTTTCAACTAGCAGCTCAAAACAAACCACAAGCATCTTTTTCTATAGAAAAAAAGGTAGCTTGCCTCACATCACTTAGCATGTAAGTTGGAAAGCAGGAAGAACTTGATAAACTTTATCTAAATACACTTCTTTCAACAAAGTGAAAAACCCAAAACTTTTGCTGCTGAAAACCCATATAAACTTTTCCCTTAAAGCTCATTGGAATATTAAAATTTAAGTTTTATGTACTTTTGCACTAAAGTTTCTATTTTACATGACTTTCAGGTCATACTATATTTGTAATATTTCCTTTTCAGATATAATGAATTCAGATATACTACGATCTTTCTCTTAGGAAAAAAGTTCCATTTTAAAATATTTTTG
>NW_006399894.1:7452187-7456310 GCF_000299155.1 Elephantulus edwardii
AACTATTGTTCATTTTAATGAAAATTTACAGAGATTTTGGATTTCCATTATTCATTCATTGTTGCACTTTTCTCCCTGCCCACCTCTCCTCTCCAGTTCATTCTTCTCTTTGAAAAGCAAAAGAAAAAACATTCACCAAAAAAAGTTGTCAATGTGTCACAAATAATTCAAGTACTTTTCACTAATAATTCAAGTATTTTTCACTATTTTTTTAAATGTTTAAGAAAGTCCTACAGTAAAATACATTAAGTCTTCATAAATGATTTTATGTACGTGAGACAATAACTTCGAGTTATATGATGATTTGGAAACGTGTACTGTTATGACTTTGTCATTAATGATAAGTTAATGCCACTGTCGCTACTCGTTTTAAGACATGGAAACAATCAGATAAAACAGAATATTTTGCTCATATGTTTGCTTCTTTAGAGGCTCCTTCACTAAATGCTAAACTAACTGGATTTGTATTACATTTTCATTGTCTTTATTAAAAATAAGGACCAAATTTATAAAAATTATCTGCAGTTGCCTGTATCCATCACCAGAGGGTGCAAAAGATCTGTTTTTTATGTTTAGAGATTTTTGTTTTAACTTTGAAAATCAATGTAAAGATGTAAGGCAGAATTATATTTTAAAAAATATTTTATATTTAATGAAGGATAAAATTATTCAAACATAGCTACAAATTAAATATTTTGTACAGTAAGTATCTGATAAAAATAAATTACCTACTGAAGAGAAGATTGTCCCTCCACCTTTTATCCTCAAAAGTTTAAAATACTCGACAAAAGATTAAAAAATGCAAGATCTTAAGTTTCCCATAACTTGAAAATATGTACAGAACATATATTTTAAGATAATTCAGATTCACACAGATCAAATCAAATGTATTACTTGTTTCCTTTATTTTGAGGCAAACAGCTTATGCCTAATATTGCTTCTCTCCCATTTCCACTGAGTAGGAACCAATTCATAGCTGATCCCCACTGAGTTTCCAAAGCTGGAGAAGAATGTCTGTGTTTCTCCCCTGAAGTCACTGGTGGATCAGAAGCACCAGGGAAAAGCGGCCTTTGGGTTAGCAGTACAAATCTCTAGAGACGATGCCACCTTGTTAGAGCTTAATAGGAAATATTGTCATGAAAATATCTATGGGCAGTCTCAAAAACTCACTGCCCTTGAGTTAGAACCAACTTACAGCTGGCCCTCTGGCAGGTTTGTAGAGACTATAAATCACATGAGAGGTTACTGCCCATTTTTCTCTTCCAGAGCTCTTGCTGTCATTGAACCTCCAAAGCCCTTGGGTTAGCAGTGCGACTCTCTACAATCTAGGCCACCCAGCTCCTTCTGTAGCCAGTAGCATATGTTATTCCTATAAATTTTTAAATACCCATCACTTTTCAAAATTCATACTTTACATAGAACAGCTAATAATCATATACAGATTTATATATGTGTAAATAAGAAAACAGAAATATATAGGTAAATAGACAATGATAGTTCCACCAGATGAAATACCTTTGATAACATAAATTATAATGCATATTTATGCTAAGGGTTGTTGAGTAGAAACTGACTCATAGCAGACCCTCCAGTGGGTTTTTAGAGGCTGCAAATCTCATGCAAGGAAGTTGTCCATGTTTCTCACACAGAGCAGCTGATAGATGTGAACTGCCTGCCTTTGGGTTGGCAGCACAACTGCTCACCTACTATGTCACCAAAGCTCCTTATAATATGTATTAGGAGATTTAATATAAAGATGGTCATACTGAACAACTTAGGTGTATGGTTGCCTTTGTGTGTACATCTAACTGCATCAATCATCAGGTGGAGAAATATAGTACCCAACACTGTCAATGTATGTTGTGGTTCAAAGGCAAATGATAGATCAATATCATTGAAAACAAGTATTGTTCTGAGGAAATAGAAAAAAAGAAATGAGTATATACAGAAATCATTACAGCTTTGCTTTAGTGCTACAGTTGTTATCTGTTTCCTTTATAACGCTGACTGACGAATGCTAAGGAATATACTGATTTCCATTAAGCTATGGTTTGTCATTGAGTGTGAATTCTATGAGAATCTTTTTTTAATTTATACAATTGGTTTCATTTACATTCTATTTTGTTCATGTGAGATCCCCCCCGTTACACTCATTTATTAAAGATTGAAACTGTCAACAGCTTTATCATGCTTGGCTCCACAATTAACACCCTTGATACCAGCAGTCAGGAAATAAGGAGATGCATTGCACTGGGAAAATCTGCAATTAGGAACCTCTCCAAATTATTGAGGAGTAGTGATGCCAGTTTGAGGACCAAGACATGTCTGATACAGGCTAAGGTCTTCCTGATTATTTGCTATACATCTGAGAACTGAACAGTGACTAATGCTGACAGAAAAAGAATCAACGCCTTTGAGCTGTGGTGTTGGGGAAGAGTACTAAACATCCCATGGGTGGCAAAGTGAATGAACAGATATGTCTTGGAGGGGGTGCAGCCGGAGTCCTCTTTGGAGGCAGGTATGATAAGCTTTGCCTCACATACTTTGGGCATGTTAAGAGAAGCTATTCCTTGGAGAAGGACATAATGCTGGGAAGGGTGGAGGATCAGTGAAGGAGAGGAAGACCCTCAACTAGGTAGTCTGACACAGTGATTGCTGCAATGTACTCTTGTGTGTCAGAAAGTGTGAGGATGGTGCAGGATAGACAGGGTTCAGATCTTTGTTCATAGGGTCACTATGAGTCATACTCAACTCAATGACACCTAACAACCACCACCTTCGTAAAAGTGTGTAAGTCAGCTACTTCATTCCTCGTGCCCTCATAGCCCCCTTTAGATAGCCAATTTCCGACTTGCCCATTCCTATCAAACCAGTATTCTGAGGCTACAAGCATGTCGTTTTTGCTGAAGATTTTCTGTTGAGCTTGGCAACTTGAGGTACAAGCAGCGGCTAGTCCAGAACAAGCTATCAAGTTGCAGCAATCAACACCAGCTCACACCATAGATGATGTGATTGGGTTCTGGTCAACTCATCCCCAACCACCTGTGTCTAGGTTCAAACAGGCATCAGCTGCAAGCTCAGGAGTCCATATCTATCACCGTGTTCCAGACTTATTGGTCTCTTGGCTCAGCCTTAGCCCCTACATGGGGCCAAGTCAACAAGGCAGGGGTCCTCACAGCTCCCTGCTGAAGCCAACAAGCCTTCCCTGCTTATCCACACATCTGTGCATGCTAGGTGGGCAGTTCCGAAGAAATGTGTACAATTTCAGCGTCTTTCTCCACTGATGTACCCCTTCCACTTGCACTCTTGTGGCTCCAGGTGCCCACTAGGGGCATACTCCAGCTTCAAGTCTTAGAAGTGAGCTCCAACAGGCACCAACTTTACCCGCTCAGAAGCCAAACAACTTGTTCTCGTTTTGAAAAGACAGTTATAGGAGAATAATTTTGAAGCAAAATCTTAGATTTGCTCTCTCTTTTTTTTTTTTTTGGTGTTGCCCTTAACATCTAAGGATCACATTGAACAATAAAATATTTTTGAAATGTATTTGAAGAGATTTATTTCTCTTAGTTTGCTTCTCCATTCATAAATTTAGGGAGCTGACTTAAAGTCTTTTCCCTGCATCCCTGGCATTGATTACTTGGTACATATATGTACAGACTACAAGAAACTTTAGAGCGTATGTGACACAGACAAACATCCATCCATCCAAATCAACCACCATCAAGTTAATGCCTACACATAGTGATCATCCACTGGGTTTCTGAGGATTTAAATCTTTACAGGAGAAACTGCTCACCTTTGTCCCACAAAATAACTAGTGGATTCAAACCACTGACTTAGGTAGCAGTGTAACATAGAATGTACCACACCACCAGAGCTCCTTACACATCTAAGCATAAGCGAATGATACACCATTCGGAATACCATTTTTTTTCTAGTTCAAAATTAATAATGAACTGGAACCAAGTAGCGTGGCACCTACAAAATAATGGTGTATTATTAAATGATACATCAAAGAAATAATCCATCATGACCAAGTGGGCTTTATAACAGGTATGCAAGGGTGGTTCAACATAAGGAAAACAATCAATGTAATTCATCATATTAACAAAGCAAAGAAAAA
>NW_006399894.1:7457620-7462800 GCF_000299155.1 Elephantulus edwardii
TGCCACAATGAGCTCTTGTACATCAGGAAGTGTGAGGATGCCACAGGATAGAATAGGCCTCAGATCTTTACTTACTATGGTTACTATGGGTCGTACCTGACTCAGCAGCATCTAACAACACAAGAAGCGTGGACACTGTGTGTAACTATATTGTTTTGACTGCACGAGGATATAACGGCGGCAGGCATAGATCCTTTATCTCAACTTACTGCCATCGAATCTAGATTTTATTTTTTAGCAAAAGAATTCTATGTATGAAAAGGGGCTATGATTTAGACCATAATCTTGTGGAAGTCTTTAGAGGCTTAATTAATTCTGTCAGGAAAAGAAAGGGATTCACAAGATGCCTATCACAACTTAATGAAACTTTAAAGGAAGCTGAGGGTTGTACAAATCCATGTTCTCTAATTTCACAGGATGTGAGAACACTCAAGTAATTTTATTTCAGCCATTAGAGGAATTTTAGAAAAGGAAGTTACAGACAAGTTCCAAAAATTAGAAACCAAAATTATTGATTTGAGAAAGGTGATAATGGAAGAAGATTGGCATGAAATCAAATGTTTCCAAATCCAAATACTGCATAGTGCTACTGTTGTAGAATGGGACTAATATCAGGGTGCAGTAAGAGTGAGAAAAACTGGATAAATTATGTATACTGAATTGAAACAGATGAGGCAGAGAACAGTTCAAAAGTGATATACAATAGGGTATTATGGTTATCACAAGAGTCCAGAATTAAGATTGTATAGAGGAGTACACGTGGGGCAGGGGGATTATATACCGATGAAGAAATTTTTCTCTTACTTTTCAAAGAGAGGAGCAAACTGGGGGGTGGGGGGAGAGGGGTGGGGGAGAGAGGGCTGGGTGGGGAGAGAAATACAGCAATGGATGAAAGGAAATCCAAATTCTCTGTAAATGTTCATTAAAATTATTAAAAAAAATAATGGTGTATTGTAGTAAAACAGAGAGAGAGGACTGGAAATGTGATCTATTTGCTACATGATAGAATTAGAAATACGGTGGATACTGGGTTTCTTTGTTTCTTATGCAATTAATCACCTTAATGAATTCATATTTATAGTCTCTTATTTATAGCCAAAGTATACACAGATAAATTTTTAATATAAAGAAATCACAAATACAGCTCCTTGTAAAAGAAAATCCCAAAACAAAGTACAAAAAACAAAATAAAAAATAAAACACAACCAAAGTCTTATTGGTAATTAATTTCACTTCCTTTTCTTCCTGTGACAATAAACAGAGTCTTACATCAATGATAACTACAAAGAGTGATTGGCAATGAAATTACTTTGGGTAATATAATGCTAATGTGATGGGCTTTTTAGTTAAAAAAATAATTAGAGAAACACTTATGATCCCGCAATATGCGCACTTTAGTTGTGCTCCTGCCTGCCACTAGATGGAGATTTTGTAATTTTGAATATTTAAGTTCTCCCCTGGTGAGCAATTGTTGTTGCTGTTGTTGTTGTTGTTTACCACTGAGTCTGAAGGGACCCACACATAGTTGACCCTCCAGTGGATTTTCAGAGGCAGTTAATGGCCCAGGAGGATATTGTCCATCCTCTTCTCACTGGAGAGCAACTATTTCCCAGTATTTATTTTTGGAAAGTGGACTAATTACTGAGGACAGGAAATTCAAATGCAGATTAGTTAAGAATCTCATTGAAAAGCACACAGATAAAAACCATATTAACACTTATAGGACTTAGTGTCCTTAGTAACGGAATGAGATTTTATCCAAAAGAATATCCTGTATCAATGCCAGAGATATATCTGTATTTCAAAGCAAAAAATAGTCTTTCTCTTTAAGAATTTTTTATAGCTTTTGAATAAAATGTGTCATTTTGAAACAAGATATATTTTTTAAGATACTGCATTAACAAATCAGTGAAAAATCTTGATTTCTTTTTAGTGATTTTCTTTAAACATAATCAGAAATTGATCGCAGAGAGAGTATATAATTTGTCCCAAGAGTTTTATATTGTCATCTAAGTTTATCTTCCTAGTGACTATGTTCAATCCATTGTCATCTACTCCATTCTGAGAGGACACAACAAAACTGACTCATAGTGTTTCCAAGCCTGTAAATCTTTAGTGAAACAGGGCACCACATTTTCCTCTCTAAGAGTGAGTGGCAGATTTGAATCACTGCTCTTTCAGTTGGTAGTAGAATGCTTAACTACTGTACCACTAGGTTTCTCAGCAATGGAACCAACCAGTCCTCACCTTTCCCCCTCAGATTGAAGCCACTACTCTCTTGGTTAGCAGTCTAATGTACCAACAGTACATAATTATTTCTTGCTCTGTCTCCTAAAAATATGTGTTGTTGTTGCTATACGCCATCATGTCAGTACCAACTCACAGCTGTCCCTCCAGCGTCTTTTTAGAGGTAGTAATCAACACTCTTGGCACCAGCAATCAGAAAATCAAAAGATGAATTGCACTGGGAAAGTCTGCTGTCGGAAACCTCTCTAAAGTCTCTAAAGTACTAAAGCGCAACAATGTCAGTCTGGAGACCAAGGCACACATGATACAGACTATGGTCTTTACAATCACTTGCTATGCATCTGAGAGCTGGACAATAACTAAGGATGATAGAAGGATCTATGCCTTTGAGTTGTGGTGCTGGAGAAGAGTGCTGAATATACCACGGACTGCCAGGAGAACAAACAGGTCTGTCCTGGAGAGGGTGAAAACAAGCTGCTGCATGGAGGCAAAGATTTTGAGGCTCTGTCTTACACACTTTGGACACATGGCCAGGAGAGACCAGTCCTTGGAGAGGGACATCATGATTGGAATGGGGGAGAGGTCAGTGCAGAAGAAGTCCCAGGATGAGACAGATTGACTCAGTGACTGGAGAAATGGGTTTAAGTCTGTCGGAGACGATGGTATTGGCTCAGGACAGGGTAGGTTTCAGAGCTCGTGTACATAGGTTTGCTATGAGGAGCAGGCAACTGAACAGCACATAACAACAAAAACAACAACATATCATATTTGCAACCTCAGAGACACAATGATGGTTCACTTTGAGTCAGAACTGACTGGCTTGACCACAATGGGTGGATGAGTAACCTGGTTAAACTATTATCATTCTTAACAGAAAAATAAAGAAATTAGGAACCAGAGAGGTAAAATTGAGATTAAATCAAGATTTGAATCCAGTAATTTCTGATGACATTCTATCATTCATAATACAATTAAATGTACTAAGGTAATAAAATTATATGACTGCATAATAGTATGATCTTCAATATTGTTTAAGATGGATTATTGTTGAAATGCAATATTACTGAAGGAATACACTGAGTAACTGTAGCAGAAAGAATTGTTTAACACAGGAAATTTCTGGAAGTAGCAAATAAACCAGAGCCAATGGTAATGAAGGAAGAAGTTCAAGATTGACTGAAGGCATCATCAAAAAGGCGGGACCCAGGAATTGATGTGATACCAATTGACATGTTCAACTAACAGATGCAGCCCATTGTATGTCAGGAAATTTGGAAGACAGCTCACCATTGTATGTCAGGAAATTTGGAGGACAGCTACCTGGCTGGCTGACTGGAAAAAAACTAGATTCATTCCTATTTCCAAGAAAGGTGATCCAACAGAATGTGGAACATAGATAAAACAATATCGTTGATATCACAAGCAAGCAAAATAATTCGGAAGATAATTAAAAATGGCTAGGACAGTACATAGACAGAGAACTTTCAGAAGTTGAAGCTTGATTTTGAGAGGCCATGGAACCAGGTAAATAATTTCTGATGTCAAATGGATCCTGGCAGAGAGGAGAGAATAATAAAAGAATATCTATTTATGCTTTTATTGACTATGCAGAGCATTTGACTTACTGTGATGATCATAACAAATAATGGCTAAAATTGACAAAAATGGGAATTCTAGAACATTTAATTGTGCTCAAGTGAAACTGATACCTAGACCATGAGGCTGTGGTGCAAACAGAGAAAATTCACACTGTTGTGTACTGTCGCGTACAGAATTTAACAATAGTTGGCCCTCCAGTGGATTTTCAGAATCAGTTAGTCACACAGGAGGAGATTGTGTGTCAGTGTTGTGTACTTTCTCCATCCTTATTCAGTGTCTATGCTAAGCAAATTAGTCAAGAATTTATGAAGAAGAAGAATTCTATGAAGAAGAACATGGTATCAATATCAGAGGAAGGCTCATCAACAACCTAAGAAATGTAGATGCACAACCTTGCTTGCTGAAAGTGAGGAGGATTTTAAATACTTGCTACCAAAGATCAAAAAATACTGCCTTTAATATGGATGGCATCTCAATGTCAAGAAAACAAAAATTCTTATCACTGGACAGATAATACCATGATAGATGGAGAAAAGATTGAAACTGTCAACAACTCCCTCTTACGTGAATCCATAATTAATACCCTTGGTACCAGCAGGATCAGGAGACATATTACACCAGGAGACATATTACACTGGGAAAGGCTACAATTAGAGATCTCTCTAAATTATTGAGAATCAATGATGCCAGTTTGAGGACTAAGGTGCACTTGATTCAGTCCATGTCTTTCCAATCACTTGTTATGCATCTGAAAGCTAAACAATGATTAAGAATAACAAAAGAATTGAAGCCTTTGAGCTGTGGTGTTTTAAAAGAGTATTGCATATCCCATGGATGCCAAAAAAACAAAAAATATATGCCTTGGTATGTAGATAGAATGTTACTTGGAGGAAAAGATGATCAAGTTTTGTCTCATATACTTCAGACATGTTGCTAGGAGAGACTATTCCTTAGAGAGGGACATTATGCTTGGAAAGGTGGAGGGTCAACAAAAGAGAGGAAGACCATCCACCAGATAGATTGACACAGAGACTGCAGCAATGGGTTAGAGTCAGAGATTGTGAGGATGGCACGGGATAGGGTAGAGTTCAGATCTGATTGCTCAACTCAACGGCACCTAACAGAATAGAATGATACAAATATCATGTGATTGTATATTCTACAGTAATCATATTATACTATTTTACAACCTAAATGCCCATCAACAAACGAATGGGTAGAGAAGCTGTGGTATATTCGCACAACAGAATACTATGCTGCATTGAAAAACAAGGAACTCATGCAATATTATTCAAAATGGGTGACCCTGGAGGACATTATGCTGAGTGAGGTAT
>NW_006399894.1:7463173-7483460 GCF_000299155.1 Elephantulus edwardii
AAATTAAAATAAAAAAATAAAACAAAAACAAAAAAATAAAAAACCATAAAATAATGTTCCTAACACTATTGGTGTGGTAAAAATGTTCATGGATTAATATCCTACTTATTATTCAATGGCAAATTCATCTTCAGGCAAGACCAATCAACAGAAATTTTTAAATTCTTCTCCGTAAGTACAATTTGAGGGTATTTACTAAGGCAGTTCTCAGAATCTCAAAAATGGACTTTAAAAGGGCAACGTCTTACTTTTACAGATATAAGGAACTGGTTTTGGAACCTAATATATACATTGTAGATGATGTTGCTTTGTACCATTGAGTCACAATCAATCCATAGCTGACCAACCAGCAGGTTTTCAGAGGCAGTAAACCACATGGGAGGTGACTGCCCGTCTTTCTGCCCTTGAGCAGCTGGTGGATTTGAACCAAATATCATAGATTTGGCAGTGCAGCTCCTTAACCACTAGGCCTATCAGAGCTCCTAAGGTATAAACTTTATTGTACATCCTCTGTGTGTGTATGTATCTGTGTACGTTTCTGTGTATGTAGTGGTGACTAGCCTGACACATAACTCACAAGGCTACCAGGATTCCATAAAATACTCATGTTGTTATGTGCCATCGAGTCGCCTGAAACTCATAGTGACCGTAAGTTCAAGATTCCTAAACCCTGCTCTATCCAGTACCGATCTTATTGTCTCTTATATTCCTGACCCCATGACCCCAGTCACAGAATCAATCTGTCTCACTGAGTGTCTTCCTCTCCTGCACTATCCCTCCTCCATCCCAAGCATGATGTTCCTCTCCAAGGACTGGTCTCTCCTTGCAACATGTCAGTAGAGGTAAAAAAAAAAGGTAATATATTTACTTTAGATTAATGGGATCATCAGCAAACTTGACTGGGAAGGAAGTGATGAGAGAAAAAAATCAAATCAAATGCCTAGTAATTGTTTTGTCTGTTATGTAAGTGGGGAAAAGGAGTGCTACTTACAATGAACAGCATCATGGTAGAGCCCATATACAACAGAGTGAGTTTTGGTGGCCTACTCCTTCCTCACATAGTATGGGCATGCTCTCAGGAGGTCACTGGGAAAATACAGCAAACTGGTAACAGTGGAAGGTCAGATAAAGAGAGGATGACTCTCAACAAGGTGGATTCACAGAGACTATAGCAATGGGTTTCAGCATATCAGAGATGTTAATAGTAGAAGACAAGGCAAAGCCAGCTATTCACATAATTGTTAAGAGTAATCCTTGGCAAGGTGGCACTTCGCAAGAACAGTCTGTAGGGAGTTGCACTGCTAACCTACAGATGGCCTGGCTGCATCCACTAGCAAGCAGCTCCATGGGAAAGAGATGGGGAGCCCCTCCTGCCCAATTTCCAGTCTCCCTGAAAACCTGCTGAAGGGTCAGATATGAATCATCTCTGTCTCAAGAGCAAAGGGATTCACCGTGAGGTTATTGTGTTGGTGTTTTTTTTATATGCAATATAGAAGTGCAAAACAGATACCTAAACTTTTAGAATATTATTAAATACTGACTCGTATATGTAGTTGTCTTTTTTTTTTAAAGGGAAGACAAAGTAAATTGGTGGTGTTTTTGTTGTTATGTGCTGTTGAGTAACCTGCGACTCTCAGTGACCCTATGTACTACAACCTTAAACTCTGCTCTATCCTGTGCCAATCTCATTGTTTCTGACACACCTACCCCCATTACCACAGTCACTGAATCAATTCATCTCATCGAGGGTCTTGCTCTCCTGCACTGTCCCTCCACCCTCCCTCTCCAAGGACTGGTTCCATCTTGAAACATGTCCAAAGTATATCAGACGAAGTTTCAGAATCCTTGCTTCCAAGGAGAAGCCTGGTCTCATGCTCTCTAGGATGAACCTGTGTTTGTTCTCCTGGCAGTCCATGGAATACTTAATACTCTTCTCTAGCACCACGACTCAAAGGCATCAATTCTCATTCTATCATGCCTAGTCATTGTCCAGCTTTTTGATTCACAACAAGTAAATGCAAACACTATGGCCTAGATCAGGTGCACCTTAGTCTCCAGACTGACATTGTTGCTTTTCATTATTCTGGAGAGGTCTCTGACAACAGACTTTCCCAGTGCAATTTGCCTTTTAGTTGCCTGGCTGCTGGTACCAAGAGTGTTTATTGCGGAGACAAATGCAGGCTTTCTAAATAAGTGCATAGCTGATATCATAATTGGAAAATACAGAGAATTTAAAAATATAAACATTTTAATACATACAATCTCATCAGTGTTATCATGTTACTGTTGTTATTGGTTGCCGAGTCACTTGTGATCCATAGTGACCCTATGTACAGCAGCTCTGAACCCTGCCCTGTCCTAAGCCAGTTTCATTAATTCTGAAACACCAACCTCCATTGACCCAGTCACTGCGTCAATCCATCTCATCCAGGGTCTTCCTCTCCTACACTGTCCCTCTACCCTTCGGAGCATGATGTCCTTCTCCAAGGACAAGTCTCTCTTGGCCATGTGTCTAAAGTATATGAGACAGAGCTTTAAAATCCTAGCCTCCAAGGAGAAACTTTGTTTCACCCTCTCCAAGACAGATCTATTTGCTTTCTTGGCAGTCCATGGTATGTTCAAGACTCTTCTCCAGCACCATACTTTGAAGGCATGGATTCTTCCTCTGTTAGTTACCCTTAGCTATTGTCTAGCTGATCAACTCTTCACAAGAACATGTTTACCAGTTGGACACTATTTCTACAAAGGCTTTACCATAAATTAAGCTTTTCCTAGTTTTAAATCATGCAGGTACTTTTAATCATTTTATGTTAATAGCACACATTTTTATTATATCTCTTTTTATTAAGTAATAAATTTTCACTCTTAAATAATAATTTGACAACATTAAATGCTTCTGTTTTGGGCTGACCCAATTTTTTGGATTTTTTTATTAATGTAACAACTCTAAGTAATATTTTGGCTCTCAGCCCACTGGCTTTATTGCATCTATTATCAGTGTAGCTAGGCCAAAATCCTATGTGCAAATCTCTTCTCCATAATATATGATGCTGTTCTGCAGCCTGCAACATCTTTTAGTCCACTAGGGTACCATTTAGTAAATCACCACGGCAACACACTAAGGTTGCAGTCACCAGAGGCAAATGCGTCTGATCACACTACATCTGTTATTTGTCCTCAAAATGTCTCTCTTCCATTCTGGAATGGATAATTTATGTGATGCCATGTAGACAGGGTAAAAACAGCTCTTTGTAGTGATCTGAGCAGTCAAGCCAAGAAGGCAGGCTAAAGGGTGAAGTTTCCAAAGAATACTGATATGGAGTGAGAACATTTCCAAAAAAATGTAAATCCATGTACAAGGTGGATGATTCAGCAAACATTAAAAATCTGTTATGTGGAGGTTCAATGGTACTGAGTGAAAATACAATACTGAATTGAAGCAGATGAGAGAGAGAACAGTTTAAAAGTGAAATATGATAGCATAGTATGATTATCAGAAATAAGGTTGCATAGTGGAGTGCATTTGGGGTGGGGGCAAGGGGATTGTATACCAACAAAGAAGTTTATCTTTTGCTTTTCAAGGAGAGGAGTGAACTGGGGGGGAGAGGGTAAAGAAAAAAAGTGCAACAATGAATGAATGAAAATCCAAAATCTCTCTAAATATTCATTAAAATTAATAAAATAAAATTTAAAAAATACATCATAAAGGCAGACTTCTTCCTTGCCCTTAAGAAGTTTATAATCTAACTGATGAAACTAAACTAACATGAAAGGAACATAGACCAATATGAATCATACTGTGGTAACTTGATCATGCTAATAAAAAACCTATACTTGGACCAAGAGGCAGTCAGTCGTCAGAACAGAGAAAGGGAACACTGCATGGTTCAAAATTGGGAAGGGCATACGCCAAGGATGTGTCCTATCTCCATACTTTTTCAACCTGTACGCACAACAGATTATCCGGGAGGCTAGGCTCTATGAGCAGAAATGTGGGGTCAAGATTGGTGGAAGAGCTATCAACAATCTGTGTTATGTAGATGACACAATCCTGCTTGCTGAAACTGAGGAGGACCTGAAGCGCTTGCTGCAGAGGAACAAGGACTGCAGCCTCCAATATGGATTGAGGCTCAATGTCAAGAAGACAAAGGACCAATTGGCAGCATCAGGATGGATGGTGAAGAGACTGAGATTTTTCATAGCTGTAGTTTACTTGGCTCCACAGTCAACACTCTTGGCACCAGTAGCCAGGAAATTAAAAGACACATTGCCATGGGAAAGTCTGCTGTTAGGGACCTCTCCAACGTACTGAATAGCAATGGTGTCTCTCTGCAGACTAAGGTGTGTCTGATACAGGCCATGGTCTTTTCTATCACTTATTATGCATCAGAGAGTTGGACAATGACCAAGGAGGATAGAAGGAGACCTGATGCCTTTGAGCTGTGGTCCTGGAGAAGAGTATTGAGGGTACCATGGACTGCTAGGAAAACAAACAGATTCATCCTGGAAAGGGATAAACTGGGTGGCTACTAGGAGGCAAGGATTCTGAGGCTTCATCTAACATACTTTGGACATGTTGTAAGGAGGGACCGGTCCTTAGAGAGGTACATCATGCTTGGTAGGGTGGAGGGACAGCACAGTAGGGGAAGGCCCTCTATGAGGTGGACTGATTCAGTGACTGGGGTAATTGGGATGGGTGTGTCAAAGACAGTGAGATTGGCACAGGACAGAGCAGAGTAGTGACTGGGGTAATCGGGATGGGTGTGTCAAAGGCAGTGAGATTGGCACAGGACGGAGCAGAATTTAGGGCTGCTGTACATAGGGTCTCTGTGAGTTGCAAGCAAGTCGACGGCACATAACAACAACAACAATAAATATTAAAATAATTCTAGTTGTGAGAGAAAAAGAAAACTAAGCAGAGTATAAGAATTTATCCTTAATAAAAGTGTAAATTAAGGCATAAATAGCTTAGATAAAACTGTTTTATAATATTCTTGACACTTCGAAGGGCCATCTCACTTCCTTTACTAAATAGATACCAAGCATCTACTGAAAATATTACACTGCTTCAGGTTGGATAAAGGATAATTGTAAATAAGCAGCAGTTACAATGTGGGGTCGGCCCAGTCTGATGTCTACTCACTTCATAAGAGGAAGCTTTCCCCATCAATAATATCCATAATATTATACAGATAACTACGTGTTCAGACATACCAGCCTCCAAGTTCCTGCTTGTGTTTCTAAGACAAGTTAGATGTTACTTGCAACATTGCTGGAGTCCTAAGTGATCCACATGGTTAAACAGTTCAGCTGTGAACTAGAATGTTGATGATATAGTAGGTCTCCCCACAGTCACCTCAAAGGAAGGCTTGACAACACGCTTCTGAAACATCAGTCACTGAAAATTCTATGGCAAAGAGTTCCTATCCAATACATCTGGTTCTCCAGAATGAGCTCAAAAGCAACTGATTTATTTGCATTGTAGATAGTGTAGACCCAAATAAAATTACCTTTCCATTTGATGATGAAATTTTTATTTGAATAAGGCAAATTAAGAACCTCTTTGTCAGATATTTCACAGCAAGTTGTATTGTTTTGTGAGTTTAAAAGTAAAATAAAACAAAAAAAATAAAACCCACTGCTGCTCTTCATGTATCACAGCATTAGGACGGTTCCGTAGGATTGCCATGGCTGTAATGATTATGGAAGAAGATTTCTGGGCCTTTCGACGATGCCAGCATTGAAATCAAGTTGTCAATCTTTAGGTTACTTATTGCTCTGTCAAGTCAAAATTGATTTATTGCTGACCCTCAGCGAGTTTTCAGAGGCAGTAAATGATGAAGGAGGAGAATGCAAACCACCTGTACTTCCTGCACAACCAAAACTTAAGCAGAAGTTTTAAATTTTAAAATCACATGAAATGACTATAACAAAACAAAAAGGTAAAACAAACAAAACATTCTGTCAATCTTTTTCCACTGTTCTTTTTCAAGAGTTTCATCAGGACCCTTTGCTTCTTGATTTGTTACATCTCTTTATGAAAAATTAGTAATCTCATATACCAAAAATTAAATATTTTACTTAGTTTTAATATTTTGAATGTTTCCAATTTTATGTAAATCAATAACTGTGTTATTTTTCAGTGACTTTATGTTTTCAAAATGTTTATTTTAAAAAGTAGTGCAAGTTTACTTATATTTCTGAAATATGTATTAGTTTGTTTTTATGTTAACTCTGTAACTCATGTATATTTTTAAGTATAAGTCTCAAATTTTAGGGTACGTTAGAATGACCTGAAGGGCTTATTTCACACAGAAAGTTTAGAATCTCACTCTCTGAGATTCTGCATTTCCAATAATTTCCTTACACTTCTAGTCATGGAGCACACTTTGACAACAATGCAATACCAATAAATGTAATACTCTTTACGTGTATATATTGTTTCTGGACAGCTAAGTATAATGAGGTTAGTTAGTAAATGTAGAAGTGAAATAAAAATTGTATTTAAAAAAGAAATAAAAATCCAAATTTGGTCTTAAAGTCATGAGTAAAGTTGTTTTGTTTTGGGTTCCCTCCCCCGTGATGCAATACAGACTCTATGCAGAATTGAAAAATTACACATATAAAAGCTGTTCACTTAATTAGCCTTCAAGTTTCGCTAGCACGCTCCCTGAGACATCAATGGCATTTACAAAAAAATTGTTTGAGTGACACAACTATCCATATAATACTACATCTTTGTTTTTAATCAGCCAAATTAATATTTATGCTATATTAAAATACAGATAGCTGTCAACTTTACTGAACTATAAAAGCTTCATTCATTTTCAAAAAACAATGTTGAGAAATAAATAAGAAACTAATCAATATAAAATAAAATTATTTTTTGTTATTATACATTCTAGTTAACAGTGTACTAGTAGTATGTGATGTCACATAAGGCTATCAACAACAACAACAATAATATGGTGCTATAGTAAATCTAATTTTAAAGTCATACCAATGATGAACTACTTAGATGACAAAATACCTTGAAGTATGAGGACTCCTATAAGTAAGATTACTCACTAAAGTAAACTGAAGTTTACTTAAAAGATAATGTCAGTAGAATAATATGTTATCACTAGATAATAGTCCCCTACTGTTACACACAGCAGATTTGAAAGAAGAAATATATTAGAAATAAATACCTAGATAAAGCAAAACCATTTCTTCTCAAAGCAGGAGGAAGCAATCCCACGCTAATGCTAGACGGCAATCATTTTGTTTCCTCAGACCAAAAGCTTTGATGTAACTTTGACCATTTAGTGTTCACCTATGCCTTCATTCGGGATATAAAACTCAGATCATCATCAATAGGATCTGAGAGTGGCAAGAACGGAATAACAGGCCTTAATCTGACTCCTGTGAAATACAGTGACCCACAAAGGTCTCTTTCATGAATTATGCATCCCTTTTAAAGAGTCTTCTCCAAAAGGCTTACAAGGAGTACAGTTTCTTCAGTAACCTAATGAAGAGACAGTGTACAGGTTTGTTAACAGATAACATTCAGGGATTTGTAACAGAGTCGCTAGCATTACAGTAATTCGGTTAAGATGAGATGAGCATCTGAAAGACCAACTATTTCAGTGTGTATGAATCTCAAATTCCAGAACGCTTATATTTGTTTCACTACATAAAAGGTTTCAAAACCACAGATGCCAACAAGTTAAAAATTCATTCATATCATATTCTATATTGTATTTTGGAAGTCAATACTAACAACAAAAGTGCATATCTATTAAAAATTCAAATTCATTGTCTTGTAATCAGCTCAAACTAATAGTAGCCCTCAATCAGATGTCTAAGCTGTACATTTTCGATTAAAGAACAAACAAGTCTGTCTTGGCGGTAATGCTGACACAGTGTTCCTGAGAGGCAAGGATGGTGGAATTTTGCCTCACATTGCTTGTGCTGTTGTCAGTAGGGGCCAGTCTTTGGAAAGAGACATCATGCCAGGAAAAGTAAAGAGTCAGAGAAAGAGAGGAAGATCTACAACAAGAACTGACAGAGTGACTGTAACAATACCCTCAAGTATATCAGAGATCCCGAGGATGGTGTAGACAGGGCAAGGTTCATATCTCTCATTCATAGCGTCACTACTGGTCAAAATTTACTTCACTGAACTAGAAGCAACAAATAATAAAGGGGGCTTTCTCCCTGAAAGACAATGGTGTGTTCAAACCACCAGAGATGCATGGTCTTACGTGCACTTATACACTTAATACACAGACACACAGACACACACACACACACACACACACACATACACATACATATATATATAATATTAATGTATATAAATTAATATGCCTTTATATTTATATCACGTAACCTTGTTCACAGGGCTCAATAGCCCAATTCATTGACTACTCTGTATCATTTGACACCAAATTGACATGCAAATATCATAAAAAATGAAACCAAGAATATGTTTTTGTTGTTATTTCTTTTCAAGTTGATTATGACTCACAGTGGCTGTATACACAAGAGTTTTATCTTATTTTGCCCTATCTCTATAATCTGTGCCGTGATCAAGCTCCCTGCTACAACCAATATGCCAATTCATCTTGACCAAGACCATCATCCTCTCTTACTAACCCAATCCTCCACCTTTCTCAGAATATCTTTTCCAAGGCTTTTCTCCCTGCAAAAAATGGCCAAAGCATGTGAGGTGAAGTTTCACCATTTTTACCTCTAAGGGGCACTCTGGTTGGCTATACTTCTTTCAAGACTGATTTATTTGTTCTTCTGGCAGTTCATAGTATGTAGTTGTTAAGTATTGTTGAGTCACCTGCGACACATAGCGACCCTATGTACAGCAGTTCTGAACCCTGCCCCATCCTAAGCCAGTTTCACAGATTCCAACACACCAAGCCCCACTGCCCCAGTTACTGTATCAATCCATCTCATCAAAGATCTTACTATCCTGCACTATTCCTCCACCCTTCTGAGCATGATATACTTCTCCAAGGACCAACCAGTTCCTCTTGGCCAAATTCCCAAAGTATATGTTGTTGTTGTTGTTGTTGGGTGCCGTCGAATCGTAGGCTGCTCACAGTATATGTTGTTGTTGTTGTTGTTAGGTGCCATCGAGTTGGAGACAACACATAGTCTGAGCACTGTTCGTACATAGAGTTTCCGGAGGCAAGCCATTTCAGAAGTGGATGCCGCTCCTGCTTCCAGGCTTGTTTTAGTCGGGAAGCTCCAGACAACACTGTCCACCATGGGTAACCATTACCACGTTTGGCACATCAGTGTCCCAGTGTTCAGCATCACAGCAACTAAGAGTTACCTCTGTACAGCAATTCACAGACCAGGGCTATACCACCTAGAGGAATGTTTGACAGGAAAACAATTTGAACCTGGCCTGAGTGCCGCAGATTAAAATCACCCACCTTCGGCTTGGTAGCATAACTTTCTGTCCACTAGGCCAACGTAACTCTCTCTATGTCGTAGTATAGTATGTATTTATTTCCAAAATAGTAGCCACCAAGGAGAAACTTGGTTTCACCCTCTCCAAGACAGATTTGTTTGTTTTCTTGGCAGTTCATGGAATGTTCATGACTCACCCCACCACTACAAAATTCAAAGGCATTGATTCTTCCTGTGTCATCCTTAGTCATTGTCCAGCTTTCTGATGCATAGCAAATAACTGCAAAGACCATGGCCTGGATGAGGAACACCTTAGACCAAGACTGACATCATTGCGTCTCAGTACTCTGGAGAGGTCTCTGACAGCAGATGTACCCAACGCAATCTCTCTTTAGAGTTCCTAACTGCTGGTGCAAGACTGCTGGTAGTGGAGCCAAGAGAGCTTTAATTGTTAACAACCTCAATCTCTTCTCCATCTAATATAGTGCTGCCAATTGGTCCAGTGGTGAGAATTTTTGTCTTCTAGATGTTGAGCTTCAATCCATACTGACTACTACAGTCCTTGACTTTCTGCAAGCAAGCACTTCAGGTCCTCCTCAGTTTCAGCAAACAGCGTTGTGTCACTGGCAAAACGTAGATTGCAGATTAGTCTTCCTCCAGTTCTGATGCCATATTCCTACTCATAAAATCCAGCTTCCCAAATAATCTGTTCTGCATATAGACTGAAAAGGAACAAAGACAGGATGCAGCCCTGACACACTCCTTTCCTGATTTTGAACCATGCAGTGTTTTCCTGCTCTGTTCTGAGAACTGCTTCCTGGTCCAAGTATGGGCTGCACATAATAACAATCAAGTGTTCTGGGGTTCCAATTTTCATCAAGGTTAGCCACCTTGTTGTGACCCACAGAGTCAAATGCCTTTGCATGGTCAATGAAGTACAGACAGACATTCCTCTAGTACTCTTTGCTTTCAGCCAAGACCCATCTGACATTGGCAATAATGTCTCTAGTGCCATATTCTCTTGTAAACTCAACTTGTATTTCTGGTAGTTCTCTGTCAATATACCGCTCCAGTAATTTCTGGATAATCTTCAGCAGGATTTTGCTAGTGTGTGATTTTAATGATAATGTTTGTTAATTTTTGCACTCTATCTATTGGGTAACCTTTCCTTGGAATATGAATAAATATGGATTTCTTCCAGTAAGTTGGCCAGGTAGTGGTCCTCCAGAGTTTTTGGCACAATCTGGTGACTATATCCAGGGCAGCGTCTGTTTTTTAAAATATGTCAGTTCGTACTCCATGAAATCCTGGGGCTTTATTTTTTTTTGCCAACTCCTTCAGAGCAGCCTGACTTCTCCATCATATCCATTGCCTCTTGCTCATATGTTGTTTCCTGAAATTCCTCTATGTCAACCAATTCTTTTTGGTATAGTGACTCTGTATACTTCTTCCATCGGCTTTCAATACTGCCCGAATCATTCAATATTCTGCTCATAGCATCCTTAAGCATTGAAACTCGCAGCTTGAATTAGTTCTTTAATTCCTTCAGTTTAGGAAATTCTTAGCGAGTTCATCCCTTTTGATTTTTCAACTACAGGTCCTTGTATATTTCATTATAATACTTTGCTTTGTCTTCTCTTTAAAATCTAAAATCTTTATTCAGCTCAACTTTTTAATGTCTTCTAATTGTGTTGACTTCTCAACGATCAAGTATAATATTCAGTCTCTTCTGATCCATTTTGGTCTTTTCGTCTTCCTCCTTCTTTGTAATGAACTTTTGTATTCTTCAGGGACAATAATCTTGGTATTTTCACACAGCTCGTCTGGTCTTCTTTGTTCATTAGTGCTCAAGGTCACAAACCTGTTTCTGAGTTGGTTTTTAAATTCAGGTAGGGATGGATCAGAGACCAAATTTTTATTCCTGTGGATATAATTTGACCTTCTTTAGCTTTAATTTGAACTTGCATAGGAGTAGTTGATGGTGATGGTCTGTTCCACAATCAGCACCTGGCCTTGTTTTCACTGCTAATATTAAATTTCTCCAACTATTCCTTCCACAGATGTAATCGATCTGAATCCAGTGCTTACCACCTGGTGAAATTCATGTGTAGAGCCTGTGTTTTTGGTTCTTATAAAAGGTATTTGCAATAAATAAAGCATTAACTGTGCAGAAATTTATCATTCTATCCCCAGTCTCATTTCTGTAATCAAGTCTATGTTTTCTGACTACCGGTACTTCTTCCTGATTCCCTTTGCATTCCAGTCACCCATTATCAATACTATTTTCCAATATCATAATTCAAAGGAATTTATTCTTATTTGTTCCTCTTTTTCATTGTTCAACTTTCTTTCAAATGTATGCTGCTGTTAAGTGTCAAGTCAAATACATCTATAGCGTCCCCATGAACAAGAGATCTAAACTATGCCAAATCCTGTGACATCCTTATCATCTCTTATACATTTAATCCCATTGCAGTAGCCACTATGTCAGTCTATCTCATTGAAAGCCTTCCTCTCCTTCTCAAACCCTCTACTTTTCCAAGTATGATGTTCTTTGCCAGTGAATACTCTCTCCTAACAACATGCTCAAAGTAACTGAGACAAAGCTTCAAAAACTCCAAGTCTCCAAGGAGCACTCTGGCTGCATTTCCTCCAAGACATACAAAGCAAGTAAAACTCATATGGCTTGAATCAGGCACACTTTAGTCTTTAAACTTACATTCTTGTTCTTTAACAGATTAGAAAAGGTCTTTGACAGCAAATTTTCTCAATGCAACACATTTTTTTACAATGATGTACATATAAGCATGAGTGCATGGTGATGAAGGAAGAAGTTCAAGCTGCTATGAAGGAAATAGCAAAATATAAGGCCCCAGGAATAGATGGTATACCAATTGAAATATTTTAGCTAACAGATGCACTCACAAAGTTGTGCCAAGAAATCTGGAAAATAACCACTTGGCCAACGGACTGGAAGAGACCTATATTTGTTCCCATTCCAAAGAAGAGTGTCCTAACAGAGTGTGGAAACTATAGAACAATATAATTGATTTCACACGCAAGCAAGATTCTACTGAAGATTATCCAAAAATGACTGGAACAACACATCAGCAGAGAACTGCCAGAAGTCCAGGCAGGGTTTAGAAGGGGTCGTGGTACTAGGGATATTGTAGCTGATGTTAGATGGATCTTAGCTGAAATCAGGGAATACCAGGAGAATGTTTATCTGTGTTTCATTGATTATGCAAAGGCATTTGACTGTGTGGATCATAAAATGTGGTTGACTCTGAGAAGAATGGGAATCCCAGAACACTTGATAGTTCTAATGCGAAACCTATACTTGGATCAAGAGGCAGTCGTCAGAACAGAGCAAGAAAACACTGCAAGGTTCAAAATTGGGAAAGGCATATGCCAGGGATGTGTCCTATCTCCATACATTTTCAACCTGTATGCAGAACAGATTATCGGGGTGGCTGGGCTCTATGAGGAGAAGTGTGGCATCAGGATTGGTGGAAGAACTATTAACAATCTGCGTTATGCAGATGACACAACCCTGCTTGCTGAAACTGAGAAGGACCAGAAATGCTTGCTGCAAAAGGTCAAAGACTGCAGCCTTCAATATGGATTGAGGCTCAATGTCAAGAAGACAAAGATTCTCACCAGTGGACCAATTGGAAGCATCAGGATGGATGGTGAAGAGATTGAGATTGTTCACAACTTTAGTCTGTTTGGCTCCTCAGTCCACACTCTTGGCACCAGTAGCCAGGGAATTAAAAGAAATATTGCCATGGAAAAGTCTGCTGTTAGGGACCTCTCCAGGGTACTGAAGAGCAATGGTGTCACTCAGGAGACTAAGGTGCATCTGATACTGGCTATGGTCTTTGCAATCACTTGTTATGCATCAGAGAGTTGGACAATGACTAAGGAGGATAGAAGGAGAATTGATGCCTTTGAGCTGTGGTTCTTGAGAAGAGTATTGAATGTACCCTGGACTGCCAAGAAAACAAACAGATTCATCCTGGAGAGGGTTAAACCAGGCTGCTCCTTAGAGGCAAGGATTCTGAGGCTCCGTCTGACATACTTTGGACATGTAAGGAGAGACAGGTCCTTGGAGAGGGACATCATGCTTGGGAGGGTGGAGGGACAGTGCAGAAGGGGAAGACCCTCTATGAGGTGGATTGAGTCAGTGACTGGAATAATCGGGATGGTTGTGTCAGATTCAGTAAGTTTGGCACAGGATAGAGCAGGGTTTAGGGCTGTTGTACATAGGGTGGGCACATAACAACAATGTAACAACATAATGTATATTAATAAAAGGTTATAACCCACTTCTGGAGAGAGGATGAAAGGCACCCAAGCCTCAAGGACTCTCCTTCATAGGGTCGCTATGAGTCTCCTGCAGCTCCACAGCACTTAACAACAAGAACAACATAACTCACTTAGAAACAAAGTATAATTTTCAATTATTTTTACGAAATTAGAGTAAACTCTTACTGAATATACACAACTAAAATGTGCTAAAAATACTTATTGAAGTCTAATTGGTATGCACATGCAATCCATCTGCTTCAGGAAGTGTAAAACACAAGATACCATATGGTTCTTAGCTCTCCAGAATTGCAGTCATAAATGACGATTTTGCACATGACACCTCAGCACAGCACAAGTGACAACAGAATGCTTTGCTCAGTCATCCTTGGTGCCTTTTTGAAAATTCAGTTCAGAAAATAAAGTGTTTTTATCCTTTCAGAATGTGTGAGAATGAAATGCAGCCAAACAGGAATGTCAATCATGGGAATCCCCGTGGTGACTCATGCTGGATTTCTTTTAGTAAATACATTAATGCATCTCAGTTATACAATTCTGCTTTTAAAATTTTGGATTAAAAAGTAATTCTAAATAGTGGGTATTTATGTATATAAACATGTTCTTTCAAATAAACTGGTTTTATTCATAGCTTCACACTTTCTAATACCATAATGAAATCACTAACACAGATGAAGAAGAGATCAGTGGGGCCAGTGATTCAGTCTATAAATTGCCTCACTAGGTATGATGGTAGTCTTTTATCCTTCCATTTTCTCATCATGTGATGAAAAAACTGCATTACTAGAGCAGAGCAGGTGCTACATAAACACAAATCAGCACTAGTTAAAAGTATATACAATCGGCAGGAAATTCTCAGCATTTATACCAATACACGGCTAGGTTTGTTTATTAAACATAAACTACGGCATACAAAATACACTGGAAATTGTACAGATATATGTAAATATCAGTGTGATGCCAATAGTTCTGGCCTGTTTAATTTCAAATAAGTGTATATTAGAACCAAGCCTGGCTTATGTAGTGTGACTGTATGATTTGCAAACCAACTGCTAAGAGAATGATTTATGCTGAAACCTAACTCCAGAGCTTGAGCACTATGTGCTGAAAATGTTCAAATGCGTATTCAACCAATGTGATAAAATATTTAGGTTGATTGTTGAAAACATTCTCAAGTGTCAGGAGAGTCTGTGATTTCTTATTCTAATTTTCTAACTTGGCAAAGATAACCACATTTTATTTTGCAACTCTCATTGCAAGAGAGAGGGCAGTTGGAGAATTTCCATGTACATAACATGGGGCCTAGGTTACAACTAATTACTAGTATCTTGATTTTTACTTTCTTGGTTAACTGGTATCAGCACTCTACACCTAAGTTCTCAAAAGAGAGACCTATTCACTAACTGTCCAGTAGTCATACAAGAATAAACAGCATACATAGTCCCTTCATTCTTTACCCTTGCTTCAGCGAAGAATGACAATAATTAGTGGTGGGCTCGGTCAGTTTTTGTGATGGTAGGGTGAGATGAGATGCAAGAAATTACAGGGGGAAAGAGCCAGATAAGAAAGAAGACAGGAGGAAAGTGATGTAATTTGATAGAATGAAGTCTAAGAAAGTATGTTTTGGCTTCTAAAAGAGTTATCATTTCTTTGTATGCTAGATTTGGAACAGTGGCTCTACTCCTTGTGTGAAATTTCAATCTTATAAGTCAGGTTTTAGAAATAATATATTTTTAACAAAATTGGGCTCATTAGCATATACGTTTTTTCTTTCCATTACTTTCTTTTGCAATTTTAGTATTTAAAAGTAGTCATAAAAGATTTAAAAATAAATTCTTGATAATTCCTTTGTAAAGCAATGAGTAAGTTAGTATGTTAAAGGAATTTTATCCTAAAAAAAGAAAAAAGAAAGATAAAGTCTAACACTTGGTTCCATGGAAGGTGACCTCATTTGGAAAAGATTATCTGGAAACATCAATATTTACAGCAATACTGGAGTGCTAGTAAAGTTCACAAGAAGTTACACTGTTTATCCAAAGGTAATGACTCTTTGCAGATTCAAATTCACCAGTGACTCAGAAGAAAGGAGAGGCAATCTCTTCAAACAACATTTGTGCCTCTGAAAACCCACTGGAGAGTCAGCTATGAGTCAGTTCCAAATAGATAGCAACAATGAGGGGGTTTTTAAAGTTTGCATCTTTATGGAGGAGTCTAATGTCTCCTTCCTTAATTATTTATGTGCACAACTTTACTCTGAAACAAATTCTTTCTCATTCAAAGTCTGAAGCAGGAGGTAAAAACATATGTGAGTAGTGTCTATCAATGCATGTTTTCAATTCGCATTACTATTAAATACAGTGCTAGTGTTGTTTCAGTCAAGTCAGCTTTGACTCATAGTAACCCTAGACTGAAAGCTTGCACCATCACAATCTCCTCCATGTTCAAGTCCACTGTTGCAATCAGTCAGTCTATTTTATTGAAGGTCTTATTTCTTTCATTGACTCTCCATGTTTGTAGCTGGCTATCTTTTTCAAATGACTTACTCTGCTTACAGTATGCCCAAAGTATGTGAGATGATATTTCACCACCCTTTGCTATAAGGAACACCCTGGTTGCACTCCCTCAAATACAGATTTGTTTATTCTTTTGATATTTCACAGGACACTCAGTACTCTTTCCCAATATTACAATTCAAAGGCTTAAATTCAGTCTTCCATATTCATTGTCCACCTTTCACATACCTATGAAGCACCTGAAAATACTATGGCTTAGTTAATAGGGAAAAGGGACACCTTAGACACATCCTTTCCACCACAGTTGATGATAAGACTCAACAACCTCTGTGAATACACAGTTACCTTTATTTTACCAAATACAGTGCTAATTTATTTCATGTACCGAAGGGTCTTCTTTTTAGCACTGTGATTTGGTGCAAAACAGAAAAGTATTGCTCCTACTAGATTGTATTGTGGTTTAGGGAGAATTTGAGTGGTGTGCTGAACTTTACTCTTAGGTTAATCTAAGTTCTTCAGAGGAGTTATATACATTTCACTCGTTTTACTCCTCTGGAAAACAGAACCACCGCCTGCACACCACAACTTTCATATGAGCCAGTAGCGATCTTCAGGCTGTTGCTTGAACCTTGTACTTTGGACTTGCTTTCCTCCTAGCTTTTGTCTGGTATTTACTCATAATTGTAGAAGCCATCTCCTAGAAGTACATGCAGTTCTGCTCTGTGAAATAGGAACTGACCTACAGCTGACCCTCCACAGGGTTTTCAGGTGCAGTAAATCAGTGAGGAGACTATCTTTCCGAAAAGTCACTATTTTAAAAAGTTAAAGGTCTCAGTTGAAAAAACAAAAAAAGTCTGTTTATGCAATATATAGATAATAATAGTATGCATACATAAAATGGACTATCTGGAAGTTATTTTATGAAATTTTCATTTAACAAGGATCATTACCAGAAGCTTCAGCTAGTACAAGTGGTTAATCATTTCACTACTAGTGAAAAGGCTGATGGTTGAAACACACCCAGAATTGTCTTAGAAGAGAGGCCTCCTGAGCTGCTTCAGAGGCGGAACAGCTTGGAAAACCCATGAGATAACTTTGTTCTGTACTCATGATTCTGAATCAATTTGAGAACAGTGATAAACAATAGCAAAAAATACCACTATCTCTAATGACAAACAGGAAGGAAAGGCCAGAAACAGATAAGGCAAAAAGGAGGACCTGAGAGAGAGTTAATTGACTTTGATACTCAAACCTTTTTACAATATTCCCATATATTTATTCTGCATCATCTCATCTGAAATAACTGAATTGTGAGAGAAATGATGATATTGGTCAGTTTATAATAGTGATTATTATATCAATGTTTTATCAGGATTCACAGTTGTCTATGGTGAGCTAAATGCAAAAATAAAATAAATTTAATTATGAAAATTTCATCACCCACATACGCAGGGCATCAAACACACAACCAAGTAACCCCTTTCATGTCCAAATTGTTTTGCCACTAAAGTTTTGTTTATGCAATACTTTTGGGGTTGTGGGGGCTTTTTTTCCACATTAATGAAATGCATGAGCATTAGTAGTATTTGTCATATAGAAAGATTTCTAAAAATATCATGTAGTATACATAGTACCAGTGAACTTTGGAAATAGTGTCAGTGGAATGAAGAAACATATAATTTGCCTTACTGCATTTTTAACTTAATAAAACTTTAAAACATGGAGTAATACATAAAGGTACTGAGTACTACCTGCATACAATTGTTTAAAAGTCAGAATGGCAAAAAAGTAAAGTGGCACACACATTTGCCCCAGTTGTCATAAAATATGTCAAGGATGTGTGTTTATTCTACTCAACCTGAAAAAAAACAAAAACAAAAACAAAAACAAAACCCAACACAAGACCCTAAAACAAAACAAAACTGTTCTCTTGACTATTATCTAATGTCAAAACCCATACCTTCCAAATAATATAAAGAAAACAATAGGTATAGCCTAACTGTACAGACACTTGAAGAGACAAAAGTCTCAAAACATTTCATTTCCAGGTTGTACCACTTCATACAACTACTGCTAGCATACTATTAAATCACGAGGCAGAAAAATACAACTTGATCCTTATTTACATACACCAGTGGCTATAAAAGGATTAAGTACATAGCTGTAAAATATCTGAAGGATACAACAGAAATAGTTTTGGGTTTAAAGGCCTAAAAATGCTGAGATTATAACAGAAGTACTTAATCAGAGCCTTAGGATAAGATTGTTAAAAGATGGCAATGCATTTTATAGTGTGTATCTATTCAATCAGGAAAATTAAATAATGGTCTTATATCATATCTATCCTTATGAGACTGAATGAGTTCTGTCAACATAATAATGCCCTCCATTGTCTCCATGGTATATAGTATTTTTTAAATAATTGATAAAACAATTGTAAAATAAAAAATTGTAAATATTAAAGTATTATTAGTAAGATGTCTACAAAAATCCAAAGGAGGAAAGGTAAAGTGGAGGTGGGGTGAGGGTGGGAAGGAGGGGAAATCACGAGGCCACAGAGTTTGGTGGGCAGAGGGAAGAAATGAAGGAATAAGGAAACATCCAGTGGGACTTTGAATGGTGGGGTAGTGAGGGGAACGGTGATTAATCATATATAATATAAGACTATATTGTGTTTTATAAAAAACAGTTATATGAAACACAATATGAATAGAGAAACTAACTCAGACCCAAAAGGAAAAAATATTGTACAAAACTGTTATTATAGAATGAGTACAAGGATCCAAGGAGGGGAGGGGAAGGGTAGAAGCAGAGGGATGAGGATGTGCAGGGGGAAGGGGAGGATTAATCATGGGGTCATGTGTTTTTTTTTCTTTTCCATTTTTTTTCATTTTTATTAATCTTAATAAAAATTTATAAATATTTTGGATTTACATTCATCCATTGCTGCACTTTTCCTGGGGCCTGAGGGAAACTGGAAGTAATGGTTAATTTTATGTGTCAACTTAGATAGGTTATGTTGCTCTACAGTTTGTACAAACACTAGTATACTTGTTATGATAAAGTTTTTGTTGTTGTTGTTGTTATGTGTCATCAAGTTGCTTGCAACTCAAAGTGACCCTACATACAACAGCCCTAAACCCTGCTCTGTCCTGTACCAATCTCCCTGTTTCCAACACACCCATCCTGATCACCCAGTAACTGAATCAATCCACCTCATCCAGGATCTTTCCCTACTGCACTGTCCCTCCACCCTCCCACGAATGATGTCCCTCTCCAACAACTGGTCCCTCCTTGCAACATGTCCAAAATATGTCAGACAAAGCCTCAGAATCCTTGCCTCTAAGGAGCAGCCCGGTTTAACCCTCTCCAAGACGAACCTGTTTGTTTCCTTAGCATTCACCACTCCTCCTTAGCACCACAGCTCAAAGACATCAATTCTTCTATCCTCCTTGGTCATTGTCCAACTCTCTGATGCATAACAAGTGATTGCGAAGACCATAGCCTGTATCAGACGCACCTTAGTCTCCAGAGACACACCACTGCTCTTCAGTACTTTGTAGAGGTCCCTAACAGCAGACTTTCCCATTGCAATATGTCTTTTAGTTTTCTGGCTGCTGGTGCCAAGAGTGTTGATTGTAGTATTGCTATTATTTCTCATGTTGGTATTGTTAAGTAACTTTCAATTGCCTATGAATTACAAGGACCTATTAAATAGCATGGATTATTGCCTGGCCCTGAAACATCAGTCACATTTGCTATATCTAAAGCTACCGTTTCGGCTATTAAGTCAATCCACCTCATTAAACATGTTCCATATTTCCCCTCTAGTTTATTAAGAGAAAATGTTAAGTTAGTAATGGTCAAGATAATTTTAGAACTTTTTTGAAAGTAATTTTTGAAATTAAGTGTTAGTTGGGTCTGAGTTAGTTCTTCTATTCATATTGTGTTAAGAGCTGAACAGAAGATTCCAAAGGGCTGCTCTGAATGACAAAGCAAAATACTACAATGAAATGTGCGAGGAGCTAGAGTCA
>NW_006399894.1:7485110-7494292 GCF_000299155.1 Elephantulus edwardii
TCTCAGAGGCCATACAATTGGCACAGGATAGAACAGGGTTTAGGGCTGTTGTACATAGGGTCGCTATGAGTCGCAAACGACTCGACGGCACATAACAACAACAACAACAAAATTTTCGGGTAGATGCAGATCAAAATATTCAAATATTTATTAAGAAATGTCCTAGCAAATATAATAAAACGCCACCAAAGCTTGCGGCGCAAATAGGGGCCAGTGCCACAGACACTGCTCTGTGTCTGGGAGAACAGATGTGTAAATTCATACCAAAGGTAGAAAAGAAACTATAGAAGCATAAACGGGAAAAAAAAACAACTTTAAAAGCATAACTGTGAATAGAAACGCAACACAATATTAAGGATGTTCTTGTTAATTCTAAAGCCATTACATGATATTCTTTGGGGCAATAAAAATAACCTCAAAATATTCTGAACTAAACTAACCTTTTAAAAAAGTAATAGTGCAAATTCTTACTCCAGCTGATTCTGAAACTACTACCCAGAAAATAGAGGAAGATCCCCGAGGAAATGAACTGACACAGTGACTGTACCAATGGAGCCAATCAGAGATGGAGAGGACATTGCGGGATAGAACAGTTTAGATCTGCTGTTCATAGGGTTGCTGTATGTTGTAGTAGACTCATCAGTATGTATCAGCAACAATAATATGAAAGTGATATTCTAAACTTTCATGTCAATATTCTAAAACTCCATAAAAGAAACACATTATTGCTGCTTGCTCTGGAGTCGGAACCATCAGAGCTGAACCTCCAATTGGTTTTCAGAGGCTGTAAATCACAGAGGAGGAGATATCCCATTCTTCTTCCTCAGGGCAGCTGCGTGACTTTGAGACTGTAATGTAGCTTCTTACTTACCATTAGGCCACCAGAGCTCCAAACATTTTATAGACCAGTTAATTATGGAAGAAAAGAAAAATTTACAGAAATAGAAATAGCTTCTTGTGCATCAAACCAGTAATCACGCTTTGACTAAAAGAGAATATGTCTTTAAGTGAATTTTCATTATAGTACTCTAAAAGCTAAGTTTTTGAAATCTTGTTTTCAAAAATTTACTTCTTAGAATTGCTTAGCTATTTTTTATTCATTCCTGAATTAGAGACATAGTTTCCATTATTAAATAAAATATTTTTTTTCAGGCAAATTTCCAAATGCCCTTTTTCCATCCAGATAATTTTCTGTATGCTTGAGTCCACATTTTAGACATGCTTATTTTAGTGACTTTTTTTTCTTTCTGGAACAATTAACTTCCTTCATTTTTAAAAAAGGCTTTTTAAATGAACTCCACAAGACCCAGTTAAAACTATCAATAAAAGTTTTCTTAGGGGGATATACTTTAGTGAAATTACAAGAAAAAAATTAAGGGTACTACTAGAGAAACTAATTTCCTGTAAAACCATGTCATCAGCTATAACCCAGTCCTTAGTAACCATTATTTCTTGACTAGAGAACTCAAAGTTTCCACTAGACGTCCTGCTTTCATTACTCTCATTCTAAAATCTGTTTTACACCTTGAAGAAAGGTTTTTGGTTTTTAAAATATTTCTATTACTCCCTCACATAAAGTCTTTGAAATGCATATCATTACATTGAGAATTAAATCCAAATAAATGTGGTTGGCAAGGTGCTGCCTCTCTTCTCTCATGGCAGAGTACTCTCGCTATATTTCAGCCACGTTATCTTGTTTTGCTCCTCTCTGGATTGACCATATGAAGATTATTTGCACCTGGTTCTGATTCAGTAGTAGTAAGGAGATCTGTGACCTGGTAGCAAGAAGCTGCACTGAAATCCCAAAGGCACACAGTTCAAATCCACCAGCCATTCGCTGGTAGGAGGATGAGCAATCTCCTCCTATTTTATTTACTTCCTCTGAAAACTCACAGAAGAGTCAGCTATGGGTTGGTTCCAAATTGAAGGCACATAACAACAACAATGATAATTCCAATTAAAGTAAATAAAGGGAACTCTGGTGGTGTGAAACATTAGGGATTTGTGCTGCTGCTAACAACAAAGACTACACCTTTCTGGCAGAAATCCAATTTTAGCTATTGTGACACAAAGATGAGGGGACACATCAAAGTGAAAAGTATATGAAACAGACTGTGATCATCAGCTATTATCACACTAGCATACTGGCTATATGTAGACTTTTCTTATTTTGAAATGTCCTTTTATTATTCTTTAGATAAATGGTAACAATCACACTATCAGTAAAATATAGTCTTTTAACGATTAGAAGTCTATCCTATAGCTTATAGATTTGTACAAATTCAAATGATAACTTCGGAAAATATGTTCATACACTTCTAAATTCTAAGTTTACCATTTTGTATTCATACACTAACTTTTAAAAATAATAATCTTTGTGTTTATTTTGAAAGGCATTAAATTTTTACAACTTGCATTCTTATTAAGAATCCTAGGTAAATTAAATACAATTCCTGTAATGGAGATGTTGAAGATAAAATTAAAAGTCAGCAAACAAGGACAAAAAAGGCTTGACATGATTGTTTTTATATGTCACTGAGCTAGAAACGATTCACTGCTGACCCTCCAGCGGGTTTTCCCAGATGGTACATTACACAGGAGGAAACTGTCTTACTTCTTTTGAGGAGCTGGTGGATTAGACCTGCACACCTTTGGGTTGGCAGTGTAATTCCTTACCACTAAGCCACAGGATCTCCCTCTAGAGTTTCCTAGTGATTATCAGAAAAGTGATATTTAATGAAGAAAAATACTGCTGTGCATCATTTCTGACTTTTGCTTTGAAACATACTCATATGACAGAAAGAAAACACGAGTTCTTGTAGAAGGATATAGTGCTTGGAAGGGTGAAGGACAGCACAAGAGGAGAAGAACCTGGATAAGATGGATTGAGTCAGTGACTGGGGCAATGGGGGTAGGTGTGTCAGAAACAATGAAATTGGCTCAGGATAGAGCAGGGTTCAGACCTGTTCTGTGTAAGGGTCGCTATGAGTTGCAAGTGACTCTATGGCACATAGCAATAATAGAGGCAAAATAAATACAAGAACAAAGTATATTGTTAAGAAAAGTACTTATGTGTCAATTTTTTAAAATTCAATTAAATATGAAAATGCATTAGAAAAAAATTTCCATTTGATGGAATAGAGTTTTCTTCTTTTCAAAATTAACATTTTCTCTCAATTCATACATTTTATTGATATTTTTTCTCTGCAGTAAATAATATAAAATTTATTGTATTTTCTTTTCATTTATTGTGATTTTAATGAAAGTTTACAGGAAAGTTGGATTTTCATTCATTCATTGTTGTGCATTTTCCTCCCTACCTACCCCAGCAGTTCACTTAAATAAAAAAAAAAAATTCAATACAGAGGGTTTGGGGGAAAACTAAGAAAAGAAGGATACTTACTGAGCACTGCATTGGAAGAGATGAAAGAAAGAACTGTTTAAAAAGAATATATTATTAGGTATTATTTTTATTACAACAGTCCAGAATAAGAGGTGCACTACAAAGTGAACTGGGAGGGGGGTGCGTGGTAGAGAGGAAATTACACAATAGTAAAATTTTCAAATATGTACCTAACTCTAATTTTGTACCATTTTTTTTTTCCTTAAAGCAGAGCACGGCTGTTAGTTTTCACATTTCACCTATAAACTACATTTCAGAACTTTATGTACTCCTCAGGAGAAAAATGGGTTAGGTCCTCCCTTACGATTTAAAGCCTCTAAAACCCACTGGAATATCAGCTATAAATCTCTTCCAACTAAATGGAAATGAACAACAACAATAATGACATTAATATTGTTAAATATTCTCCAATTAGAATCTTATGAGAATTGTCATTTCCCCCAATAAAAACAAGTATTACTTAGATTGTTCAATTGTGATCCTCAAATAACAAAACTTAGCTAATTAAAATATTTTTACAATTTATATCATATTTTCATTCTCCATACATAACTGGTATACGTTAAACCCAAACTCATTGCCATAGAGTAGATTTCAACCCAGTTATTTTATAGCAAAGAGCAGAGCTACCCATAGAGTTTCTAAGTCTTTATGGGACCAGACAGCTACATCTTACTCCAGCAGAGAAACGTGGAGTTTGAATTTGACCAACTATGAACTATGCTAGTAGGGTTCTATTGCTGTGTATTATCAGTCACTTGAGCTCTCTAAATAAGACAGTTTCTTTGTAATTCCAAAGAATAAAAATGCATATTAAATCTGCTTTAAGGTCTTTGGTGTTCCACAGCATTCAAATTCTCATTAGCCTAGGGTACAGACTGTTTCAACTTCACAAGGATGAGTTTCATCTTTCAGTGATAGAAAAATGTCATCGTTTGAAGGTTGTGCTCACTGACAAATCATGTAACTATGTCAGAAAACTGTTGGAGAAAACAAAACAAAATAAAAAACAACAACAAAAAAAAAATAAAACAAAAAAAAAAACCCAACAAAAACATCTCAAACTCACTGATTGTCACTGAGTTGGAAGCAACTCACAGCTGACCCTCCAGCATACTTTCAGAGTCTGTAAAATGCTTTAGAGAAGATTGCCTATCTCCCATAGAACTTCTGGTGGATTAGAATCTAAAGAGTGGCATTTCCTTTGGGTTAGCAGCACAACTCCATATAAATGATGTCACCAGAGCACTCTCTGTATGCCTGCAGGTGTAAAATTGAATTGCCAAAAGTTGTATGAGTCTAATATCAGAGGCACTTGGTTTGTGCATAAATAGACTGTCAGAGATCACTACAGAATGCTAAAAAGCAATGATGTCAGTCTAGAGACTAAGGTGTGCCTGATTTAGGCCATGCTATGTGTCTGAGAGAGGAATACTTACTAAACATGACAGAAGATGAATTTATGCCTTTGAGTTGTGGTGTTGGCAAAGAGTATTGAACATACTTTGGACTGCCAGGAGAATAAACAGATACA
Source organism: Elephantulus edwardii (assembly GCF_000299155.1). Classification (NCBI taxonomy): domain Eukaryota; kingdom Metazoa; phylum Chordata; class Mammalia; order Macroscelidea; family Macroscelididae; genus Elephantulus; species Elephantulus edwardii. The sequence continues at coordinate 7,490,048 of NW_006399894.1, forward strand.
TCTGGAGAGGGCAAAACCAGGTTGCTCCTTGTAAGAAAAGATTTTTAAACTCTATCTCACATATATTGGGCATGTTACCATGAGGGACTAGACCTTGGAGAAGTATCTCATGCTTACAAGGATAGAAGGTCAGCACAGGAGAAGAAGATCCTACATGAGATGGATTAACACAGTGACTATGGAAATGGGATATGTTAGAGATAGTAAGAATGGCTCAGGATAGGGCAAGGTTCAGAGTTGATATTTATTGGGGCAATATCAGTCATAGCTGACTCAAAGACCCATAAAAACAACTACAGGGAGCTCTGGTGGCCTAGTGGCAAGAAGTGCACTTCAATTCCTAAGACATGTGGTTTGAATCAACCAGGTGCTCTGTAGGAGAAGGACAGGCAGTCTCCTGCAGCACAATTTATTGTCTCTGAAATTCCACTGGAGATCAGCTATGGGTCAGTTCCAACAGTACAGCACACAACAACAACAACAAAAGTGAAATCTTAACACTATTTTAAATCTTGACATGAGTCTAGAATCTATGCTGGATTTTTAAAAAGCTGCCTTTCCACAATGCAGTTTGTATAACTTTGTTGTTAACTTGGGCCATATTCCTCAAGAACAACACCCCTTTTCTTTGATGTCTGGCATGTACAGAATAGCAAACCAATTCCTGAGAGGGATTTGTCATTATAGACAAGAAGAAGAAAGAACATGGAAGACTGATAATCAGTGTCTGAAGGATCCTGAGATATACCATGATCCGTAAATCTTTATAATGGACCTCAACACCCACAAGCAGACATGAATGAGGAAGAATAAATTACCAGATAAATTGGTCCTGTATGCTGTCCTGGGACTACTCTGAAATAAAGTGAATGAGATGTAATTGTGACCAATCTTGTTATCCTACTTACATATGATGAACCTATTGCTGTCAAAGTGTCAAGTCTAGATAGCCCACCCATATCTCCCCTAATGATCTTACAGCCAATCAGGATTTTTGTAACCTTTAGTCTTCACTCAAACAATATAAGAGTGTATTGTGTTTTATAGTGAGGGCTTAGAACATTTTCACTCTGGGGGAATAAATGTTTCCCCAGTCTAAGCTGACTTCATGATGCTGTGTAACTGCTGAGACTGGTTATGTCAGCAAAGGACCTCAGTAGATTTGTTTCTTGACTTTGAGGGTATAAAGATCATTGTTTCATAGGATATCTCAGTTAATTGGCATAATAGAAAGTGTATTGTTACTGTTTCCACCTAGATCCTTGCGTAAGGTGTGAAGTCTTAAAGCTGGTGAGAAGCAATCCAGGTAAAATCTTAGATCTCTATTTCTTTGCAGCAACAGGGGAAGAAAGAGATTTAGGATGAGAATGAAGAAAATAAATGTGTGGCTAAATAAACTCCATGAAATTCTACCTTTGCCCTGGGACTAGAACTGGAGTGCTATCTCCATATCTTTTCAACCTATATGCAGAAGAGATTATCTGGGAGGCTGGGCTGTAGGAAAAGAAGTGTGGCATCAGGATTGGTGGAAATTCATCAACAATTTGAGTTACGCAGATAACATAACCCTGCTTGCTGAAACTGAGGAGGACCTTGAAGTGCTTAATGCAGAAGGTCAAGAACTACAGCCTTCAATATGGATTGAGGCTCATTATCAAGAAGACAAAGATTCTCACCACTGGACCAATTGGAAGCATCAGGATGGATGGTGAAGAGACTGAGATTGTTCACAGCTTTAGTTTGCTTGGCTCCACAATCAACACTCTTGGCACCAGCAGCTAGGAAATTAAAAGACATATTGCAATGGGAAAGTCTGCTCTTAGGGACCTCTCCAAAGTACTGAAGAGCAATGGTGTCTCTCTGGAGACCAAGGTGCATCAGATACAGGCCACAGTCTTTGCAATCACTTGTTATGCATCAGAGAGCTGGACAATGACCAAGGAGGATAGAAGGAGAATTGATGCCTTTAAGCTGTGGTGTTGGAGAATAGTACTGAATATATCATGGACTGCTACAAAAACAAACAGGTTCATAATAGAGAGTGTTAAACCAGGCTGATTCTTGGAAGCAAGGATTCTGCAGCTTTATCTGACATATTTTGGACATGTTGCAAGGAGGCACAAGTCCTTGTAGAAGGATGTCATGACTGGGAGGATGGAAAGACAACACAGGGAAGGAAGACCCTCTATGAGGTAGATTGATTCAGTGAGTGGGATAGTTGGGGTAGGTGTGTCAGAGACAGTGATATTTGCACAGGATAGAGGAGGGTTTAAGGCAGTTATACATAGGGCCACTATGAGTTACGGGTGACTCGACAGCAACCAGTAGATACCTTTAATAAACATAATGATCTAATAACCTATGTGTTGTTTTTGTTGTGTACCATAGAGTTGGAACTGACCCACGGTGATTCTTCGGCAGGTTTTTGGAGGCAGTTAATCACATGGGAAGAAATTGCCCATCTTTCTCCAATGGAGCAGCCTATGCACAAAGTCTAATCAAAGGGAGTGAATGTTGGAAGATATGTTCAAAATCTCATCTGACACAATCTTTCTGGAGTCATTCAGGCTAGATCAACATCTGATAATATTGTCCTGAGATCTTCTTTAAACCTTAAATTAAAAATACCATCTTATGTGAGGGAGATGGATTGATTGGGTGACTGGGGCAATCGGGATGAGTGTGTCAGAGGCAGTGAGATTGGCACAGGACAGAGCAGTTTAGAGCTGTTGTACATAGGGTCGCTATGAGTTGCAAGCGACTCGATGGCACATAACAACAACAACATGTTTTCATTCAATTAAACAACTATTTAGTTTAACTAGTAAAGAATGTCTACACTGAGATATATTTTTGTTCTACTTTCAAATATATAATTTTAATAAGTGAGATTTACACAGCAAATTAGATTTATATTCAACAATTCAGATGCAAATTGTTCTGTGACATTTATTGCACATATTTTAATTTGTCAGTGATCCAATCATTCCCATCATCCCCACTGAGTTGCTATTCATCCATTTCTTTTATTCCTCCTTGCCCTCTCATCTCTCATCTTTAATTTTAGAGAAATTCTGACCATTTGATCTCACAGAGTTCACAATTTAAATAAAAGTACGGACTTTTAATAAAAGAAAAATCCCCACTAATGGGTCAATAGGCAATATTTGATAGATGGAGAAAAAAACCTAGTTTTTAACAGTTTCATTTTACTCAGATCCACAATGAATACCCAGGGTATCACCAGTCAATATGTATTACACTGGAGAAATCTGCATCAAGTATCTTTCAAAAAAGTTCTAAAGACCAAGGATGTAAGCTTAAACTAAGGTGTACCTGAACTAAGTCATGGTATTTTCCATTGCTTTCTATGCATCTGAAAGCTAGAAAATAAAAAAAAAAAGATAGTTGTTTTGTGCCATTCAATCACTTGTGACTCATGTACAACAGATCTGAATCCTGCTCTATCTTGAGCCAGTTTCACTATCTCCAATACACATATTCCAATTACCTCAGTTATTGAGTCAATTCATTCCATCCAATGTTTTCCTATCACGTGCTGATTTCCTTCTCCCAGGACTTGTTCCTCCTGGCAACATGCACATAGTATGTGAGAAAGAGCTTCAAAATCCTTGCCTCCAATAAGTAGCCTGGTTTCACCATCTCCAAAGCAGATCTGTTTGTTCTCTTAGCAGTGCATGGTATGTTTAATATTCTTCTCCAGCACTACATCTCATAAGCATTGATTCTTTATTCTCCTCAGTCATTGTCCAGCTCTCTGAGGCATAGTATATAACTGTAAAGACACTGGCATGGAACAGGCACACCTTAGTTTCTAGGCTGATATCATTGCTCTTTGGTATTCTGCAGCGGTCTCTGGCAGTAGATTTTCCAAATGCAATTGATCTTTTAATTTCCTGGCTATTAGTACCAAGATTGTTGATTGTGGAATCAAGAAAACTGAAGCTGTTAATAATCTTAATCTCCTCTCTCACTATCATGATGTTGTCAATTGGCCCAGTGGTGAGAATCTGTTTTCATGTTTTTGAGCTCTAATCCATATTGAAGGATACAGTACTTGACCCTCTGCAGCAAATGTCTCATGTCATCCTCAGTTTCGGCAAGTAAGGTTGTGTCATCCGCAAATCACATTTTGTTGATGATTCTTTCTCCAATCTTTATGCCAAATTCCTCCCCATACAGCCCAGCATTTGTGAATGATTTGCTCTACATAGAGATTAAAAA
>NW_006399894.1:7497937-7500415 GCF_000299155.1 Elephantulus edwardii
AAAAAAAAACACACCAAAACATAAAACAAGACTCTTAACTAGACAGATTGACACAATGACTACAATAACAGTCATAAGCACACCAGAAGTTGTATGGATGGAACCAGCTTAAACGCTTTATGCTACGTAACATCTCTCACCACTAAGTCATCATAAAACTGGCCATTGATGGACAATAAAATGTACCTTTCAAGCACAATTTCAATTAGGAGACTTCTAATTACCCAAATAAAAAAGCCCACTTAGCTATTTTTTTCATAACTGTTAATCACTATCAATTTTTTTAAACTGCTTGTTTTTCTGATTATTGCTGCTAGGAGACAAGTTGCTATTAAGCTTCATGAAAACAGAGATTATGCCCATCTTGTTCACAGTTGCATCCCTAATGACTAGAGAAGCACAACAGAGGTAGAACAAGTATTTTGAGTAAATTAAGTACGATTACAGGACATTTTAAAATACTAGGCACATATTTTATTGTGCAGATCAATTCTGTCATTCTTCACTACAGAAGAATGATTTACAGCCTCTAAAAATCTGTTGGAGGGTCAGCTGAGAATTGGTTCAGACTCAAACATAAACCATAACAACAAAAATATTAATTTAAAAATATTCTTATGAGATTTAGGAAGCTGAGTAATATGTCTTCCATTAGGAGGCCTTCATCGCTGGAAAGCAGAGAAAAAAAAAACAAGCCTGCAGAAGTGACTTCAAGCCTAAGCCATCATATCTGAGCTTAGTTAAGGTATATGTGGCAGTCACATTGTGGAGGTATTGCCTGTGGGCAGGGTGGACGGGACACAGGACCACCAAATTTGTATTATGAGGAAGTGTCTTTCATCAGTTCCTTTGAATAAAATGCTTTGTGAGATACTGTACTAAAGTTGAGCTTTCAAATCAAAATTGACTAGCATTAGAAATTCTTATTAACAACAGAGCACACTAAGACTAATAGATATGGTACCAAGGCTGGGCCCCCATTTTGGGGAACGTAGTGAAGAGGAACAGTTGCAAACAGCTACTAATAACTGGTATGTAGAATGTAAAGAGTATAAATGTAGGAAAATTGGACACTTTTTAAAAATAAATGGAACTCATAAATATTGGCATACTAGTGATTGGTGAGCTGAGATGAATTGGTATGGACCACTTTGAATCAATCATATGATCTACAAAACCAAGAATGAAAATGTGAGGAAGAACGGGGTTGTACCACCAGCCAGAAAATCAAAAGGAATTGCATTGGGGAAATCTGATATCAGGGACCTCTCCAGAGTACTGAAGAGCAATGGTGTCAGTCTGGAGACTAAGGTATGCCTAATCCAGGCCATGGTTTTCACAGTTCCTAGTTATGCATCAAAAATCTGGACAATAAGTATGATAAAAGAAGAATTAGCACCTTTGAGTTGTGGTGCTGTAAAAGAGTACTGAACGTACCATGGACTGCTAACAGAACAAACAGATCTGAGTTGGAGAGAGTGAAACCAGGCTGCTTGATGCAGATTTCCCCAATATACCATGAACAGGTCCATCCTGGAGAGGGTAAAACTTGGCTGCTCCTTGGAGGCAAGTATTTTGAAGCTCTGTCTCAGTGTATCTGGGCACACTGCCAGGAGGGACCAGCCCTTAGAGAGGGATATCATTCTTGGATAGTGTGGAGGGAAAGACAACACAGAAGAGGAAGCCCCTGAATGAGACTGATTAACTCAGTGATTGGGGCCATGGGGGTATATGTGCCAAAGATAATGAAACTGGCTCAAGATAAAACAAGGTTCAGAACTATTGTACAAAGGGTCACTGTTAGTCACAGGTGACTTGATGGCACATGACAACAACACTCAGAATCAATCCATCTCATTTTGTCAATATCTAGTATGTCAATATTTATGTGTTCCATATCTTTCTTAACAATATCCACTTTTCCTACATCCATGCTTCTTCTCACATTGCATCTTCCGATCATTAGTGTCTGCTTATAACTATTCCTTCTCATTTCAGTTTCCAAATTCAAAGGCTAAGTCTCAGGTACCATATCTGTTAGTCTACCCTAAGTGTGCTCTTATTGCACATAAGGTTTTGAAGGTGTATTATTTCAGGAATGATAGTCAATTCTTCTTCCTAGTATGTCTTAGCTTTAGAAAAATATCTGACAGACAAGTATTTTACTGAAAGGAGATGAAAAACACATCCCCCTTATGGAACAGATTAAGTGTTGGTCCTCCATCCCTCTCCCTACTCCACCAACATCCACTTCTTCTGCCTACCCCATCCAGCACCTCTCTACCCCTACCCAAACCTTGATATGATGGCTCAAGTCACAATCACTTCTGTGATGTCCTGCACCTTGCACTGCTAATGGTCTCTCATGCTGCCACTTGTGTGTTAGGAAGCTCTAAGTCCAAATCCCATGTAACAGCTTTAGGGAAGGCTTTCTATAAAGTGAAGTGTGCAAAGGCCTGGAGTAAAAAAAAAAAAAAA
>NW_006399894.1:7500815-7503837 GCF_000299155.1 Elephantulus edwardii
AGACATTGTCACCAATGTCAGATGGATCTTGGCTGAATGCAGAGTACCAGAAGACTGAGAATTTGTGTTTCAATGACTATGCAAAGTCATTTGAATTGTGGATCACAACAAATTCTGGCTAACATTGAGAAGAATGGGAATCCCAGAACATGTGATCATGCTCATGTGAAACCTATACTTTGACCAGGAAGCAGTCTAATGATCAGAGAAAAGAAACACTCCATGGTTCAAAACCAAGAAAGGAGTGTGCCAAGAATGTGTCCTTCCTCTGTATCTTTTCAATCTATATGTGGAACAGATCACTCAGGAGGCTGGATTTTATGCAGCTGAATGTGGCATCAGGATTGGAGGAAGACTCATCAACAACCTGTGTTTATTACTTTTCATTAGGAAATGTAACACAAATATTACTAGAATATACAATGTTCACTTTTACATAACTATTTCAACATATATTAATAACTATTCTATAGTTCATTTTTTCATCCAACATTGTGCTATCAAAAGAGTTTGTAATAATTAAAAAAAATAATTTCTTCTTTCTGAACTCTAGCTTAACAGAGAAAAATAAAAGGACACAGAATAAAGATCCTATCACACCCATTAACAGAGAAAAGGTCAACCATGACAGCTGAGTCTTTTCCAATGAGGTGTATCATGAAAAGGCTAACACATCTGCTAAATTTCCTCATGAACTAAAAAACAAAGTGCATCCTGAAAACAATGAGATTAATTTAAAAATACTATTTAACATTTAAAATAGTGAAAATGGAGAAAAAGTATGTTGTCTGACATATTTTAAATTCCTTTGGCTTTCCACAAAATTCAGAATTATCATTAATAATCACTAAATAACCTTTATCAAATTTATGTACTACTTTGTTCACAATGTTGCTATGAATTATAGTCTACATGAAAACAAATATAAAAACCCAACATATATTGAGCAGTTTCTTTTCTTTGTGTCAATACTTTTCAATCCAATGCTACATTTAATCTTTTTAGTACCATTAAAAGAAGATGCTATTATTCTGTAAGTGAAAAAAATGAGATTTAATTAGGTTATTCAAATTGGTTAAAATCACCCAGCTAGCAGTAGATCTGGGACTTTAGCCTTAGTCATGTCCCTCTAAAATACACTCTCTATTAAGTTACAGTGCCTCTAACCACATTCATAACCAATTTTTAGCACTCACACTTTCCTGGATTTTTCTGGTACTTCACTTTGTTAGGTGATTGTTGTTGTTGAATGCCATCAAGTCAAGACAAACTTACAGCGGTTCTATGAACAAAAGACCTGAAGCTTTTCTATAACTATCGTCATTTCTCAGGGTTCATAGAGTTTGCAGAGGCATGATGTTTAGGAAGTGGATGCCACTCCTGCTTCCAAACCTGTCTTAAAATGGGAGCCCCACCAAACACTGCCCACCATGGGTAACTATTATGGCATTTGACTCCCCGGTGGCAGAAGGTTCAGCATCACTGCAAACCTAGGTTACCTCAGTACAGCAAACTGACAGAAGAGTGCTATACCACTTAGAAGAATGTTCCTCAAAAAATATAGGAAAATCGACTTTTCAATACAAAGGCGCTACACAAGGTCTTGCTGATTCTAAATTAGAGGTTTAAATAGAAAAACAACCAATAGAATTTGTCGTTGTTGTTGTTATGTGCGGTCTGTGACCCATAGTGACCCTATGTACAGCAGCTATGAACCTTTCCCTGTCTTGAGCTGGTCTCATGAATTCTGACACACCAACCCCCATTGCCCCAGTTACTGTATCAATCCATCCCATCAGGAACTTCCTCTCCTGTGCTGACCTTCCGCCCTTCCAAGCATGATATCCTTCTCTAAGAACCAGTCTCTCCTAGCCATGTGACAAAAGTATGTGAAATAGAACTTCAAAATCCTAGCCTCCATGAAGAGACTTGGTTTCACCCTCTCGAAGACAGATCTATTTGTTTTCTTGCCAGTCCATAGTATGTTCGATGCTTCTATAGCACCACAACTCAAAGGTATTGATTTTTCTTCTGTCATTCTTAGTCATTGTCCAGATCTCTGAAGTATAACAAGTAATAGTGAATACCATGACCTGAATTAGGTGGACCTTAGTCTCTAAACTGACATTGTTGCTTTTCAGCACTCTAGAGAGGATCCTGACAACAGATTTTCCCCAATGCAATTCATCTTTTGCTTTCTTAACTGCTAGTGTTAAGAGTATAATTGTGGATCTGATAAAGCTATAATTGCTAACACCCTCAATCTCTTCTCGATCTATCATGGTGCTGCCAGTTGGCCTGTGGTGAGAATCTATTGTCTTCTTGACAATGAGCATCAATCCATATTGACTCAAGGAGTCCTTGAACTTCTGCAGCAAGCACTTTAGGTTTTCAGTTTCAGCAAACAAGATTGTTTCATCTGCATAGTGTAGGTTCCCCCCACTACTAGTTTATTTACAAAATTCAAATACAAATTTGAACAAATTCTTTCAATTTCTCTCACCCCCACCCATCAAATTGTACAACCCAATGATTAATCACCCTTTCTCCCTGCACATCCACCTCCCTCTGCTCCCAGCCTCTACCACCCACCCCTCCAGGGTCCATAGAGTCAATCTAAAATAATGGTTTTATAAAATATTTACCCTTGTGGCTCTGAATTAGTTCACTCAGCATAATGCATTCCAGTCCTTCCCAAGTTAAGTAATAATTTACAAAGTATTGCTCCTGTGTGCTGCATAGTATTCCAATGTATGGATGTACCATTATTTCTCAATCCATTCATTTGTGGTTGGACACTTGGGCTGTTTCCATGTTCTTAATGAATCTTCCTCCAATCTTGATGCCATATTTCTCCTCATAAAACTCTACATCCCGAATGATCTGTTCTACATATAGATTAAAAAGGTATGGGGACAGGATGCACCTCTGACACACTCCTGATATTTTATTTTATTTTACTAGTTTTAATGAACATTTACAGAGATTTTGGATTTCCATTCATTCATTGTTGCATTTTTTT
>NW_006399894.1:7505307-7521100 GCF_000299155.1 Elephantulus edwardii
TGGCAACAACCTAAGTGCCCACCTTTCCTGATTTTGAACCATGCAGTGTTTCCCTGCTCTGTTCTGAGGACTATTTCCTTGTCCAAGAATAGGTTTCACATAAGCAAAATTAAGTGTTCTGGGCTTCCCATTTTCTTCAAAGTTAGCCACAATTTCTTGTGATCCACACAGTTAAATGGCTATAATGTCCCTGGCAACGTGTCCAAAATATGTCTGATGGTGCATCAAAATCCATCAAAATCTTTGCCTCCAAGGAGCAGCAAGGTGTCACTCTCTCCAGGCTGGACCTGTTTGTTTCTCTGAGAAGTCCATAGTATATTAAATACTCTTCTCCAGCACCTCAACTCAAAGATATTGATTCTTCTTTCATCCTTAGTCATTTTTTAGCTCTCTGATGCATAGCAAGTAATTACAAATTACAAATTATCTGGATCAAGCACACATTAGTCTCTGAACTGATATTATTGGCAGATTTTCACAATGTATTTAGCCTTTTGATTTCCTGACTGCTGGTACCAAGAGTGCTAACTGTAGAGCCAAGCAAGCTGAAGCTCTTAACAATCTCTTATCTGTCTGTTAGGATGTTGTCAATTGGCTCAGTGGGGAGAATCTTTGTCTTCTTGGTGTTGAGCTTCAATCCATATTGAAGGCTACACTCCTGGACCTTCTGCAGCAAGCGTTTCAGGTCCTCCTCAGTTTCAGCAAGCAGAGTTGTGTCATCTGCATATCGTAGGTTTTTGGTGAGTCTTCCTTCAATCCTGATGCTACTTTTCTCTTTATAGAGTCCAGCCTCCTGGATAATCTTTTCCACATGTAGATTTAAAAGGTATTGATATAGGACATATCCCTGGCCTAAACCTTTCCCAATTTTGAACCATGTGTTCTTGCTCTGTTCTGATGACTGCTGCCTAGTCCAAGTATAGGTTTCACCTAAACACAATTAAGTGTACCACGATTCCTATTCTTCTCACAGTCAGCCAGAGTTTGTTGTGAACCACACAGTCAAAAACCTTTGCACACTCAATTAAACAGAGAATAGACATTCCTCTGGTACTTTCTATTTCCTGCTAAGATCCATCTAACATTGGCTATAATGTCCCTAGTGACACCACAGCCTCTTCTAAACCTAGCCTGCACACCTGGCTGTTGTCTGTTGATTACTGTTTTCTGGCTAATTTTTAGTAAGCTCTTGCTTGCATATGATATTAATTATATTGTTCAATAAGTTCCACACTATGCCAAGTAAAAAACTCAATGACCTTTTTGTTGCTGTTGTTTTTAAGAGTTAACAACGGAATTCTCAGTCTTAAGATCAAGACTTTTAACAACTTCTTCCAGATTCAGATGACCAACCAAGCAAAACTGTAATTTGTAAAATGTGGGTACCTGAAAATAAAACAAGGATGTGAGAAATTATAGCTCAATATTCTACTAGGTGTGTGGAAAATTATATAGGTCAACAGTGTATGAGAAATGCAACTTTTCCCTTAGAAAACAAGGCACATGACAAAGCATGTAAATCTCTCATATGGCAGTGGAAGATAATTCAGTATCTCACATCAGGTCTCTGATATTTCATCCCATGACTTTGAACCTTATCTTTCTCTGTTTCAGTTATCTTTCAAAATAACCATATTTTGCAAATTTCAGTCCACCTTGGTTTCATGCCATCAGCCAAAGCAAAGTAGAAAGAACTAGTTTAAAGCTTGTTTTAAATTCTACAAGTTGATAAATCTATTCTCAAGTTTATATACCTAACATGTTAAGAAATAAAACCACTATCTATTAAACTATTTATAAACACATCATATAATAGAACTAGGCCACCAGAACTTCCGGTATAATGGAAAGGACCTGGCATTTGATTTTGCACTAGGATTTTTACCTATATTGCATAACTTTCAGCTGTGTAAAGTTGTACTATTTTCCTGATGTCTCTGCACAGGAAACTTGTAGAGAGTCATAGTGAATAATCTGTTTTGCTTTTTAACATTTCTAGTTAAAAAAAAACAAAACCTCAAATATTGACATCTAAAAGAAACAGATTTTAATTTCATTAACACTGAGAATAGCACTTTATTCTGAGATCTGTTCAGCATGTATGTTTGATACAAACAAGAGGGTAGAGGCATTGTTCAGTGCCATCCTGCCAGCTCAAACTCATAGCAGCTTCAAGAACAACACTCTTGACAGTTAAAAGAAGTTCATGCACAAATATTATCATGCATTAAAACTGAGAACTAGCAGGTTTGCCTTTATGAAGGTAGAGTCTTAGAACATGATTTGACATCAAAGCATATTTCTTTTCCCCTAATCACTTCATTTTTTATTTTATATATATGGATCATAATAGTTTATAAGCACTATTTTACCCAACACAATTAAACATTTCTATTTAAATATTAGTTTCTCAATGTTTAATGCTAATACAACACTTTTTTTAAAGTGTAATTGCAAGCAATTTATCTTTTTCGATTTTTTTCACATGGGAACGTTTTACCATATTGTTGTTATGTGCCGTCAAGCCATCTGTGACTCATAGTGACCCTATGTACAACAACCCTAAACTCTGCTCTATCCTGTGCCAATAGCACTGCCTCTGACACACCGATCCCAATTACCCCAGTCACTGAATCAATCCATCTCAGAGAGGGTCTTCCCCTCTTGCGCCATCCCTCCACCCTCCCAAGCATGATGTCCCTCTCCAAAGACCTGTCTCTCCTTGCCACATGACCAAAGTATGTCAGACGAAGCCCCAGAATCCTTGCCTCCAAGGAGTTGCTTGATTTAATCCTCTCCAGGATGAATCTGTTTGTTTTCTTGGCAGTCCATGGTACATACTCTTCTCCAGTACCACAGCTCAAAAGCATCAATTCTCCTTCTGTCCTCCCTAGTCATTGTCCAACTCTCTGATGCATAACAAGTGATTACAAAGACCATGGCCTGTATCAGGTGCACCTTAGTCTCCAGAGAGACACCGTTGCTCTTGAGTACTTTAGAGAGGTCCCTAACAGCAGACTTTCCCATCGCAATACGTTTTTTTTATTTCCTCACTGCTGGTGCCAAGAGTGTTGACTGTGGAGCCGAGCAAACTGAACCTGTGAACAGTCTCAATCTCTTCGCCTTCCATCCTGATGCTACCAATTGGTCCAGTGGTGAGAATCTTTGTCTTCTAATTAAAGAATTTCTCTATTATATTTTACCTAAAAAGAAAACAAAGGAAAAAAAGCCTAAAACATAGTAAAGCCCCCCAAAGGTAAATAAAAAGTGAATTGTCAAATAATTACAGTATTTTGATATGAAAGGCTTTCTTCTTTAATGCAATAAAGAGTAAACAATTTAAACCAAATCACTATGTATTTTATGTACTAAGAGAAAGAAAAACCTTTGCCCCAGTAGTCTCTAAGTTAAGGTAAAGTAGCATACATATTGTGAGAGATTTAGCACAGAAACATAAATATTGTGAGAGAGTTAGCTATTACTCTGGTTCATAATTTAGCAACATTGTTTAGTATTGCTTGATAAATGTGTGTGCATATATGTGTTTTAACACTACTCCATTTCAGGGAGCACTGGAAGCCTAGTGGTAAGAAGTTGCACTGCAATCTCAAAGGCATGCAGTTCGAATCTGCCAGCCGCTCTGCTGGAGAAGGAGGGGAAATCTTTTCCCATGTTTCAGAAAACTCACTAAATGATCAGGTATGGGTCAGTTCCAACTAGACAGTGCACAATAACAACAACATACCTGTATATACAGTGTTAACACACTGCAAAAGATTTAACTCACTGATACAGAATTTCTACAATCGTACATAACATATAAATATGAATGATAATATTTATAGAACACAAAGGAGTAGCCACTAATAACAACTTATCCTCTCCTAAACCTCAATAATGGCTGCACTAATAGCAGAGAGGAAAAATAAGACTAACCAGTATCAAAATGATCTATGTACTTGCATGTTCCTCAGCCTCCCAAAATCAATATTGCTCTTTAGCTCTGTCCAATTAGCTGTGTGATATTTCTAGTGCAAACTACAGAAATAAACCCTTCCTCATGAGTTTATAAAAGATATCCAAATGATCTTAATTAGAATAGACCTCACCAATATACTATAAATTGCTTCCACTTAGTTTTTCAAAGCTTAGGCTAAACAATTTGAGCATATATGCAGTGATGTATGTATACAGACACATTTCTGATGCTACTGACAACAGTTATAGATGGGGTGTGTGTAAGCTCAGCTCTTTTAAAGCCAGGATAATACAACTAATAAGAGCAAGGCCTAAAATTAGAGCATCCATTAGCAATATGACATTCTTACAGAATCTAAAATTGTCAATCTGCCATTAGATTAGCTGCAAGCAGCATTAAAATATGAAGCAACCCTGTCAGGTATCCATCATCTTCTGCTCAGCAGTGAATTAAAGGAAGGTCTCAGTGAGAGAACCAATATAATAACCACAACAATGGACTCACACATACCACTAATCCTGATGATTACACAGGTCTAGGCATTTTGTGCTGTTATATACCAGGTTTCTGCCAGAGTTAGAGCCAACTTGATGACAACTAAAAACTACAGCAGTACTGAATGCACCCTTCAGTATAAGTTGTGTGATAATACATAGATTTATTTTAAGAATTTCTCTTTTACAGTAGGTGTGTTGATGAACTTTGTCAGTCGAAGAGTGTGGGGGACACTGCAGGAGAAAGGAGTTATCCTTTGGTTTTAGTTGCATGGAGGCATGTTGTTGTTGTTAAGTGTTGTTGAGTCACCTGCAACTTATAGTGACCCTGTGTACAACAGCTCTGAACTGTGCTCTGTCCTGTACCAGCTGCATTGTATCTGACACACCCACCCCAATACTCCAGTCACTGACACTTATATTCATTCTACAATAATGGTTTTATACAATATTTATCTTGTGGGACTGATTTCACTCAGCATAATGCTCTCTAGTCCCTCCCAAGTTAGGTAATAATTTACAAAATCATTACTCCTGCGTGCTGCATAGTATTCCATTGTGTGAATGTACCATAATTTCTCAATCCATTTGTTTATGGATCATCAGAATGGGACTGATCCCTGGAGAAAGACATCATACTTGGTAAACCAGAGCATAGGTGAAAGCAAAGAAATGTTTAATAACATGAAGTCATACAATAGCATAATAATGAACCTTGAAAACCAGTGATTGTAAAGACGGCACAAGACTGGTCAGCATTTCAATTACACAATATACAGAGTCTCTGTGAGTTGGAGGTGACTTGACAACAACTAACACAGCCACCATATGGAAAATAGGTCGTTGGCCTCAATAGCATAGCATTTCCTCTTTAAATTTGTGTGTCACCAGCTTCAAACTCTTCCCCTGCAGGCCTTCCTCACTTCCCACTTATAGGTCAACAGGATTTCAGCACCATGCATTCTTCCCAAACTCTCGACTGCCAGCGTATCCAGTGACTGCAGACCAGCTCTAGCTGTCTGTCCAAACACAAATTCCTACCTAGTGTGATGAATTACACCCTTTACCATAAGATTTATAAATTGCCACTGTGATGGAAACAATCCAAGTTCCCCAAAGCAAAGGAGAAACTATGGTACATTTTTAAAACAGAGTATTATGCAACATTGGAAAATAATGAATTCATGAAATATTGAATAACACAGATAAATCTAGAAGGTACTATACTAAAATAAGTCACTCCTATTCAAATTTTTCCTAAGACCACTAATATAAAAGCTAAAGAAAAGTTTACACAAAAAAATCCTTCTACTACAGTTACCAGGGATGGGAAGGGAGGGAGGAAGCAGAATACTAACACATAATAAACACTAAGTGAATGGGAAGGAAACATGGCATGAATGGATAATCAAACATTATGAGTATTGTACTTAATGTTATGGAACAAAAAGATGCAGGAATAATGGATTAAAAAACAAAATGGTTAGGGAGCTCTGGTGGCCTAGTGGCAAGATGTTGCACTGCAATCCCAGAGGTATGAGATTCGACTCCACCAGATGCTCTGCTGGAGAAAGAGAGGCAATCTCCTCCTGACAGATCTGATTGATTTTATGGCACAATAAAAAAAATAAAATTAAATTAATAATAAACAAAAATGATATGTAAGTTTTTCCTCAAATCACAATAAAAATAATGTAAAAAACATTACAATTTGTTTAATAGGAGAATTCAACATGGTTTAAAGTCTAGAAATATATATATGTCAAGGTTGCATCCTTTACCTATTCAATTCATATGCTAAGCAAACAACTGCACAATCCAGACTATATGAAGAATGTGGCAACAGGATAAGATGACTTTTTAAAAAGTACACAATACTCTTGACTCAATCCTTACTTGATGAAAACCAAGAAGATTTGAATCACTTATGGATAACAGCTCTAATAACATTTACTACTGATTATATTGAAATTTAAAAAAATAAACTTTTCTCACAGCTGAACCAATAAAAACATTACACTAAATGAAGAAACATTAAAGTAATAAAGGATATCCTTTTACTTGGATCCATACTCAATACCAATGTAAGTAAAAATCAAGAAATCATACAGTGGTAGTAGGTGTATCTGCCTCAAAGGGCCACTTTAAAGTATTGCATGTTAAATCTATCCTTTATGAACTAAGGTTCCTGTGACTCAAGTAATAGTATTTCCAGTTGCTTCATATGCATGCAAACGCTGGACAATGAAGAAAGAAGACTGAAGAATAATTGATATCTTTGAATTGGAAGATCAGTGAAGAATTTTCAATATACCAGACACTGCTAAAACACACGATCAGCAAAAAAGAGAAGGATCTCAATGAGATGGATTGACACTGTGGCTGCAAGTGGCTCAGACATATCAAAGATTGTGAGAACATCTCAGGAGGACGGGTGTCATTCTGTTTTATACTGGGGCAGTAGGAATTGCAATCCACTCGATAGCAACCTAACAAACCTTAATATCTGTATTCCTTCTCAATTCATCCTTTCTTCTGCACCCTTCTTCAGTCCTAGGGTACCATGTGATGGTGTTGCTGATGTTGCTATGTAAAGTCAAATCAGGACCAACTCATAGCTGCCCTGTCAGCAGGCTTTCAGGGACAATAAATCACTGGGGAAGATTTACCATCTTCCTCCCTTGGAGTAGCCAGAAGATTCAAACCATGTGGCTTTGAATTGGAAGCATAGCTTCTTATCACATCAGCCACCAGAGTGGACCTTATTGACATACTTTTTTCTTAGATTAATCATTCTTTATATTAAACTTCTCTTTTTTAACCTTCTTTTGTTTAATGTGTATTTAACCATGATCAAAGCAAATTAAAGATCTTCTTCCACAATCTGGTATCAAATTAATCTGACTGTGGTCCACATTTTGAAACAATAGTGAGATTAAAGAGAAAAATAGTTATGAATGAAAAACACACAAAATAATATTATTTAAAAGGTAGTATTAGAAATTAAATACCTACTCACAACAGGGAGCTCTGGTGGCCTTCTAGTGGTAATAAACTGTGTTGCAATACCAAAGGTGGGCAGTTTGAATCTGCCAGCAGCTCTGAGAGAAGGACGGGTAATCTCTCATGCAATTAACTGCTTCTGACGACCCGCTGGAGGGTCAGCTATGGCTCCACTCTGACTCAACAGCACACAATAACATAATAACTCAATGTTGTTGTTGTTTTTGTATATTATAGAGTTGAAACTGACCCATAGCTGACCTTCCACTGGGTTTTCAGAAGCAGTTAATTGCATGGAAACAGTTTGCCCATCATTCTCCAGAAGAGCAGTTTGCTGGTGGCCTCAGCCAAATGTCTTTGCGATTGCAGTGCAGTTCTTGCCAATAGGTCCCTAGAATACCAAGAAAATAAGTTATATTTAATATTAGTAAAAAGTGTGACTTACATGCCCATCTTTCTATCTCAAAGAGTAATGCATGAAGTGCAGTACATGGTTTACTATCACTGACGTGATCAATAGTCATAGCTATAGCTTTCAAAAAGGTTGGGTTTTTTGGTGTTGTGTGGTTTTTTTTTTTTATTTAAGAAGATTAACTCCTACAGGATGGAAGTGCATTATTTTCTATTTAGTGTCCAAAGTGAATTTTATTATGTGGAAATAAAAGCTCCCAAAGTTAATGTTTTTCTTTTAATATTCTAATTATAGGAATACATTATCTCAAGCAAATTATTTGACAAGCTGGACTATATGAAGAAGAATATGGCAGCAGGATTGAAGGAAGACTCTTCAGTAACCTTCATTATGTGGATGACACATCCTTGCCTGCTTAACGTGAGAACTACTTCTTGCTGCAGAAGATTAAAGACTACAGGCATTTTAAAACAGTGTACTCTTTACTTCGGTGTGTGTGTGTGTGTGTGTGTGTGTGTGTGTGTGTGTATGACAGCTACCTATGGCAGAGTCAAGAGCTCTGGTGGTATGTGTGTTTCATGTTGAGCTGCTCACCCCAAGGTCAGCAGTTCAAATACTACAGCTGCTTCAAGGGAGAAAAAAAATAACAGTCTTTCCCCATAAATCTCTACATTTACAACCTAGAAGGTAGACAGACAATCACTAGAGTACCAATCAGCTCAACAGCAGTTGTCTGGATGTTTTTGGGGGGGTTTGTTTTGTTTTGTTTAATATGTTTTTAATTTTGTGGCAGAAAAGAAAGTCGTATCAAACCACAACAGCATTGCTGTCAGCATTGGGTCACCTAACTATAGGAAATAATTTGCTGGCTAAAACCAAAAACAGTAACAAAACCAGCCTCTGCCTACAGTATTTCATGGGCAATGCTAGCTGTGGGGTATAATTTTGGCAAAGCTTGTTTTTCTCCAGTGACCTTTCAGAGCATTTGTACAATGGCAGCCTGAACTCTAATGTTCCCCGAGATGCACTTCAATAAAAACTTTCTGTAATCTAAAGGAAACATGTTGTGAAGAGCCTTTATCAGTCCTTCAACAGAAGTAATGATTAATAGACCCTCGGACTACTTGATCACTGGCACGCCACTCCTGCAGTGCGTGTACTGTAGAGCTCACCATACCTCTGCCACCCCATTACCCCCGATACTCAACTAAAGCTACAGACAGTACAAGGGCTTCAAAGAAATGTTTGACTTTTTGAGCTCTAGTAATTATTTTTTCTACAAACAGCATGCTTTGACAACCTTTCCCTTTTCTTATCAGCACTCTGGAATAATACAGGTTCTCATTAGCAGCACCTCACCCAAGAATATGTTCTGTTCTGCTGGTGAAGGCTCTGATAAACATACAATCACTTTAACAAACACTCTGGGGAGCAGGACACACCATTGTGATTAAGAACATTGTTGAATATTAACTAGCAGTGTTCACCGAGACAACACCTGAAAAACTCATCCTTGAAAAACACAACACTGAACCTATTCTCACTTTTAAAAATACTAGATTTGACAGCTGCAGTGGCTCTGAAAATCTAGAATGCTTCTTATTACTAAAGTTGTCAACGCTCAATACAATTATCATAATTAGTGTCATTATTTTCAATTTAAAGTTCTCCTTTTACAGATTAACAAATTCCAATATAATAAGGGACGAACACTGGAAATCAATCCTGTGGTAGAATTCAGTCTAGAATTTTCAGCAGATGACTTTAAAAAATAAGTAGATTTTGAGCCTCAGTTCTCATTTTTTAGGGGTATATTTCAAGCAATGGAATAACTGGGTCATGTGGAATTTCTATGTTCAGCTTTTTGAGGAAGCATCTAACTGCCTTCCAGAATGGTTGTACCATTGTACAATCCCACCAACAGGGTATAAGAGTTCTGTCTCACCACATCCTCTCCAACATTTATTACTTGTTGTCCTGTTAATCTTTGCCACTGCTACTGGAGTGAGATGGCATCTCATTGTGGTTTTGATTTGCATCTCTCTTATTGCCAGTGATTTGGAGCTTAAATGGAAACTTATACAACAATATTCACAGCAACATTATTCACCTTCACAAGAACATGGAAATAGCACAGACATTCAACCACAAATGAATGGATTAAGAAGTTGTGGTACATTCATACACTGGAATACTATGCAGCAATCATTTTGTAAATTATTACCTAACTTGAGGTACTGGAGGGCCTTATGTTGAGTGAACTAACTCATTATTGTAAAATGAGAATGAGGATCCAAGGCCGGACAGGCGAAGGGTGGAAACAGTGGGGTGACAATTGGGAATGGTAGCATAGTTTGATGAGTAGATGGGGTGAAGGAAAAGGGAAGGATTTTGTGAAAAGCAATATATTCAAATTTTGCAAATGAGTAAGAATAATAAGAAAATTATAAAAAAATTAAAAAGTAGATTTTAAGTCTTCTATTTATAAACTTTTAATGGCTTATTTACCTATTGTATATTTTTGTGTTTAAATCTTCTGAGGAACCATGAAACAATATTGTTATTTTTAAATACTTGGAGATTTTAAAATATATCTAGTAAACTAGTAATATTTTCTTTCAGAAGTTATTTATTACTTATTATTAGAAAAAGTTTCATCAATTTGATCAAACACTAACCTGGAATCTACTGATTTCAACCCTCATTGGCATAAAGGAAGAAAGATTTGGAGCATAAGGAAAAATTTGTAGAAAAGGATATTCATAATAATGACACAACAATATTTTACAAATATTGTTAAAAAAAACAAAAACATTGAGAACATCATGTTTGTTGTTAGCCAATTGCAATCCACAGCTCCCCACAAACATCTAATCTGATGCCCTATGCTGCATCAGCTTCACAATCCTTGACATGTTTGTTGTGGTTGATTGCCTTTGAGTGAAGCACAATTCATAGTGACCCTACGAACAAAAGGCCTGAGGCCCCCCTACAACTAACCACAATTATCCAAGTTCATAGAGTTTCCGGTGGCGTGTTGTTTAGGAAGTGGACGCCACTCCATTGTTTTAGTCACTGTGTCAGTCGATCCTGTTGAAGGTTGTCCTCTTTTGTGTTGACCCCAACTTTGCCCAGTATAATGTTCTTTTCCTTAAAATAATATGCTCAAAGTGAGACAAAGTTTTGCTGTCTTTGTCTTTAAGGAGTACTCTAGTTGCACTTCCATCAAGATTTGTTTGTTCTTTTGGTAGTCCATAGTATATTCAATACTTCTCTCCAACACACCACAATTTGATTCCTGTCTGGTCATCCTTACTCACTATCCAACTTTCAGATGCATAAAAAGCCATTAAAAATGAAATATACGGAACTTATTAGATATTTATAAACACATAAATAAATATAATGCAATCTCATTTTTGTTTCTTTTTGTTTTTTGGGGTTTGTTCACTCCAGAAATTTCTAAATGGTACTTTGGTGATGTCCTTTAGAGTAAGCTGCATAGCTAATATAAAGGCTGCAAATTTTCTGTTATTAGAATCACCAAAGAATCCCCAAAAGAAAAACAGCTGTGATATAGTCTTAAATATGAGTCAGAATCAATTCAATATCAGTGAGTCAGTGAATGTGAGAGTAACTGAATGAGTGAGTGAAAAACTTAAAAAACTTAACGATTTTAAGTATATTAGAAGAACATCTTTATGCTAAGATAAAAAGCATATTCCATAAAAACTCTAATTAATGGGAGCGGGGAAGTTCAGAAACATACTTTATTTCTCTGCGTTATTCTTTCCTTTTGCTTTTATTCACAGAGAGCAAATCTTGTAATGCACTTAGCTAAAAACAAAACTACAAAGAGCAAACAAACAAACAAAAACCCTTCAAAATACATATAGGAGCATAGCATTTACATATAGAATATAATTTGTTTCACTCGATTTGTTAAACAACTTTTAAAATGACATATATTTCAGTTCTTTGATGAGAAATGTTTGCATTACACATATCCATATATGCAACAATATCCTAACCTGAACATTATGCTAATTTTGCACACACATACACACACACACACACACACACACACACACACACATACATGGACACAAATAATCCTAGGTATAAATAAAAGAACCATTATAAAAATTCACGCATTTTGGCAAATCCAAAAGCTCACTGGTCCAAAATGCCTATGTTGAAGTATATGCATATTATTAACCAAGCCTCTTATTCTTTGTAGTTATAGGTGATAATCAACTAGATAGTTCCTAATAACAACACCTTATTCACAAGTTTTAAAAAATAAAACATACAAAATTCCTCTCAGTGATAAATACTGCAGGTAGAGTAGGAACATAAACTTATAGTACTTGATTTCCATGTCCTTCAAGAGAATAAAATATACAAAGCTTTTGATTCATTGCCAGGATCTTGATACAACTACTTTTTCCCTGTTATTGTTACTAAATAATTTAAAAAATATATATGTCCTTTCTAGCATATAACTAAGTACTTTCTTTCCCTACAGTTAAAAATTAAAGAACCTCTAAGAGAGATTCAAATCAAAACAACTATTAGATATCATCTCACCACAGTAAGAATAGTAAAATTTAACATAACATTAAACAAAAAATGTTGGCAAGGTTGTGGAGAAACTGGAACCCTAATTCACTGTTGGTGGGAATGTAAAATGGTGCAACTACTATGGAAGGCTGTATGGCGCTTTCTCAAACACTTACAAATAGAAATACCATTTGACCCAGCAATTCCACTACTGGGAATTTACCCTAAAGAAACCATAACTGCCACCCAATCAGATATATGTACACCCATGTTTATCATGGCTGTGTTCACTATAACAAAGGGTTGGAAACAACCTAAGTGCCCAGCAACAAACAAATGGATAGAGAAGCTCTGGTATATTTACACAATGGAATATTATGCTGCAATGAAAAACAAGGAACTCATTAACTATTATACAAAATTGGTGCCCCTGAAGGATATTATGCTGAGTGAAATATCTCAGTCACAAAAGGGCAAATACTGCATAGTGCCACTGTTGTAAAATGGAACTGACATCGGGGTTGGGGGAAGATTGAGAAAGATGGGATAAATTATGTATACTGCATTGAAATAAATGAGGGACAGAACTGTTTAAAGGGGATATATGATCAGGTATTATTGTCATGACAGGAGTCCAGAAGAAGGCTGCTTAGTGTAGTGGACTTTGGGGGAGGGATTATATAACAATGAACGAATGTTTCTTTTACTTTTCAAAGAGAAGAGCAAATTGGGGGGCGAGGTTTGGCAGGGAGAAAAGTGCAACAGTGACTGAATGGAAATCCTCAGTCTCTATAAACTTTCATTAAAATTACTTTTAAAAAAAGAGGTGTAAACCAAAAGTAATTAATTATATAAAACACAATGTATAAAAATATTGTATGCAAACTAATTTAAAAAATAAAATGCTTTGAAGCAAAAAATTAGAAGAATTGTTTTCCACTAAGATAATAATGTAACAATGTGACATTCTTTTCCTCCAATTAAAAGTCTTTCTTTTGCATGTTTTAAATGAGTAGAGATTCCTCCATTTCCACGCTATTTCTTTATTTTCCACTTTTGAGACAACAATGCCCTTTTTGTGATTTAATTGGAAGCCAATTTATAAAAGAAAGCACTCTTACCAACTTTTTCTCTCTTACAACTTGTTCATGAAGTATTGTTTGGTCTTCAGTAAAGGTTTGGCGTTCTGAGCTCTGGTGATTTTTATTATTATTTACAACCAATGTAAAGCACACTCAAACTACTCTTATTTGATTATACCATGGACTGCTAGGAGAAAAACAGGTTTGTCCTGGAGAGGGTGAAGCCAGACTGCTCCTTGGAGTCAAGGATTCTGAAGCTTCATCTGATATACTTTGGGCTTGCTGCAAGGAGGGATCGGTCCTTGAAGAGGGATATCATGTTTGAAAGAGTGAAGGAACGGCATATAGCGCTCTTGTACATAGGATCGCTATGTGTCACAAGCAACTCAACAGCACATAACAACAACATAAGTTGTTTATACATCATAAATGTTTATACATTGCATTATTCAATTCTTGCAGGTAGGTGTAAATATATATCTTGATAAAGATACACAATTACTAAACAGTCATTCTTTATATTAGGTCTTTCAAGGTAAAACATTTAATGTATTGAGGCTTCCACGGAACAGCTAAATCATGCTTATGTGAGGGTTCTAATGTGCATCTTCATGTTAGCTGAACATTCCCTGAGGGAGTAAGGAATCTCTGAGGAGAAACTGAGGAGAAATTCTTTGGAAAGAACAGAAAATAGAATCGAGTTGACTGCGTATTTGTCTGGTTCAAGGTCAACTACTACAAATTTAGGGAAGATAAAGGATGCTTCTGCTCATCTTCTATTCCCATCTCCAAAGACGTGAGGCAGAATACCTACAGGCAATGAACAAGAGAAATCTAAAAGCAGCTGCTTGTCTACAGAATCACCCAGAGACATGGAGAGCCCAAGGCATCAGCAGCACTGGCCCTGGCAACAGCAGAACTGCTGGCAGAAGCACTAATGACATAACAGTGCAGTTAGGGATAACAACATGTTTGGCAGCAAGAGTTCCTTTAACTCCCTGCACATTAGCTCCTTGCACCTTGAGCATCCCCAGCCCAGATCTCTATGGCAGCTGAAGTGGCAGGAGAAGGTGGCAGCAGCCATGCTTCCAGTGCCAACCAGTGACATTTGGGGCCCTGAGTGATTGACAACACAGCAAAGCAGAGGGGAAAGACTCCAGATAATTAAGTGTTTACAAAAGCTCAAACTATGCTCAGTCAGTGGGTATGAGCTGTTCTTCCAGAACAGGGCTGTAGTTTGAATGCTTCAATGGATGTGAAGGTGGTGCCACTGAGCCTACTGGTTATCTACACTCTTTCCAATTAAGAAGTAAGGCTCAATCTCCATAATAGTCTATGTGTTTCCTACTGCCAAGGGGGCCCTTTAGAGTAGTGAGAGAAGACATTCACCCTGAAATCCACAGCATCCCTTTTCAGCAGGAAGTAGCTAAGAGAATACACCATCCCCTTTTCCTTATGAATCAGGGTGAAGTCTCTCTCAGGGAGGAGTGATAGGGAATGGCAAGGGACACACTGACAAAGGAGATTAATCAGAACTGGCTTTGACAAGCACTGTGGCAATTGGACAATTAAAACAGACATTGGGGGGGGGGGAAGAAGAACGAACTGGGGAGGAGGGTGGAGAAAACAGTGCAACAATGAATGAATGAAAACCCAAAAATCTCTGAAGTAAGGCTCCCATGTAGCTGCAGTCTACTGATCCAATAACATCAGCCACGATTACTCCAATAGCTCCAGGCTAACCAGTTAGCTGCCTTTATCTAGATCTTTTCCTCTCCTTTCGGACTTTCTAACAGCTAATCACATTAGAACATTCTAATTAGCCAATAATATTAGAATAGTCAATTCTATTGTATGATGGCTTTCAAGTACAGGAGAACAAAACTAGTAGTTGTCAGGCCTCTTAAAGTCAAAGCAAATAATTAACATTACTGTCCATTATAGACTACACCATATTGGTCAAACAATTTATGAGGTTATGCCAAATTTAGGAAAAGGAAAAGTAGATTTCACATCTTTGTAAGAGAAGCAAACATACACTTTTTAAACAGATGAGGGAAAGAATAGATTAGAAGTGATATATGATTGAGTATTATGGTTAGCACAGGAATAAAGAATTGAGGTTGCATAGAGAAGTGTACTAGGGGTAGGGGGTGGGGGGAAGGGACGTGGGAATTGTATACTAATGAAGGAATTTTTTTTCTCTCTCTTCGGAGGGGGAAGCGAGCTGGTGGGGAGGGGTGGGAAGGGAGAAAATTGC
>NW_006399894.1:7521200-7526262 GCF_000299155.1 Elephantulus edwardii
AATGAATGGAAATCCAAAACCTCTGTAAAAAAAAAGAATAAAAAAAATAAAAACATTATAAAAAAAAACAACATACACTTTTTACCACCCTTAATCATTCCAGAACAATTCACCATTTTAATAATTTAATTGTACATTAATTATTTTAAATATACAGTAAAATTAATTACATTCACATTGTCATACAATTTGTACCAATTACTTCCAAAATTTTTAATCATCCCAAACAGAGAAATTCAGTACTCACTAGCAATA
Organism: Elephantulus edwardii; assembly: GCF_000299155.1. Classification (NCBI taxonomy): domain Eukaryota; kingdom Metazoa; phylum Chordata; class Mammalia; order Macroscelidea; family Macroscelididae; genus Elephantulus; species Elephantulus edwardii. The sequence continues at coordinate 7,521,456 of NW_006399894.1, forward strand.
CCTTTCCAACTGTACCTCATCATCCCACTGTAACCCCTAATCTACCTTGTATCAATGAATTTGCCTATTCTAAATTATTACATACAAACAGATTTTTCTTGGAGAGGGTGTAGCCAGAATGCTCTTTAGAGGCAAGGATGATTGGGCTTAGCCTCACATACTTTGGGTATGTTGCTGGAAGGGTCTATTCCTTGGAGAAAAAAACATGATTCTGGGAAGGGTGGAGGGTCAGTGAAGGAGAGGAAGACCCTCAACCAGGTGGATTGATGCTGTGACTGCTGCAATGGGCTCTTGTGTTTCAGGAAGTGTGAGGATGGCACCCAATAGAACAAGGTTCAGACGTTTTGTTCATAGTGTTACTATGAGTGGTACTTGAATCGATGGCACCTAACAGCAATACCACCACCACAAATATTGCATACAAGTGATATCATAGAATATTTGTCCTCTTTTCTCTAACTTTCTCAATTATGCATATAAAACATTACTTGTTATTTTCTAGTATCTGTAACTTACTTAGCTCTTACCTCTCTCGAATAAGAAACTGTTATTTTCTCACATATTAAGATAGAGACATGCTAAATTATTTTCAGTTTTAATAGTGATCAACATGATATTTTATGCTATCTTGACAGTTTTCTAATAAAAATATATAAAAACAAATAAATAAACTGCACAGCGATTTAAAATACTTAACTAAATGCATGATACCATTTATTTTTTTATAACATCTTCTAATGACAGAATTTTAGAAATAGAGGGTACTTTAATGGTTGTTCTGGGTGACAATCACTACATGCGATAAACTCCTGCAGAATAACAACACAAAGACACATAAACACACAAATTTATCTAAGGAAATCTGAACATAATTAGTAGATTATATAAATAGCCAGGATGTTGATATTCATTTAATCTACTAATTTTGAAAAATAACTGGATGAAGAGTTCTTTTTTGTTGTTGTTAAATGCTGTCAAGTCACATGCAACTCATAGTAACCCTATGAACAACAGCTCTGAACCCTGTTCTATCTTGAGCCAACTTCATTGTCTCTGATACACCTACCCCCATTATCCCAGTTACTGAGTCGATCTATCTTATCTGGGGTCTTCCTCTTTTACACTGTCACATCCCTCTCTAAGGACTCCTTGCAACATGCCCAAAGTGAGTATGTGAAATATCTCTGGACATGTAAAGTGCATCTAATATTACAATTGCTTAAATTAAAATGAACATTTATATACACATACACGCAGAGAGAAAAGAAAACTTGATGCCTATGAATGGGGGTGTTGGTGAAGAGTATTGACTGTCCCACTGACTGCCAGAGGAACAAATAACTCTGTCAAGGATGAAGTACAACCACCGTGCTTCTTAGAAGGATGGTGAAACTTTCTCTCATACACTCTGGTCAAGTTATCAGGAAGGACTAGTCTTTGGAAAAAGATGTCATGCTGGCAAAGACAGAGTCAGAAAAAGAGGAAAACTCTCAAGCTGAACTGACACAGTGACTGTAACAGTGGGCTGGAGAATATAGTGACATAGCACATAATAGGGCAAGAGTTCAAATACATTGCTTATAAGGTCACTATGAGTCATGGTCAACTGCATGAATGAACGAATAGTACCAAACACAAATCACAAATGTGTGGGCATGTGTGTGTGTGTGAGCAGGAGTGGCATCCACTTCCTAAACAACATGCCTCTGGAAACTCTATAAACTTTGATAAATGCCAATAGTTATAGAGGGGCTTCAGGCCTTTTGTTCATAGGGTCGCGACAAGTCATGCTCAACTTGAAGGCAATCAACAATACCACCAACCACCACCACCACACACCACACACACTTTACATACACACACACACACACACACACACATCAATATATACATTTTTATGAGTCTGAGAGAGCTCACACAATAAAATCTGTGAGAACTGAAACTCAATGGGACTGCCTTTTATTCCCCCACAAAGCACAAGTTTTCCTCACATGGCAGGAGGAAGTCTTACCATTTCCCTTTCACTTTGCAGAAAATGTTTAACTTTTCCTCTTCTGAAAGCTTTCCACCTTAACTCAAAATTTTAATTTTTTATTATATAACTATGAATGAGTACTAATGGTAAATATAAATAAAAGTTATAAATTAAAATCAAGGTAAAAATTAAACACTCCCTGAAACAGTGAGTACTAAAAACAAAATGTACTCTAAAATTTAAATGGCAACAAAACATTAATATAAAGAAAATACAATTGGGTTGTGGGATCTCCTGACTTTTTCAACTTCTAGGGTTTTCATTTGGTAACAATATACTCAATACAATTTTGAAAGCAATTTCTAAATCTAGGCAAGCTCAAACTTGACTTTTAGAAGCAAAGCGAAGCTATGAGAGCAATTCATCCTCTGAGCTATGCACATAACTCCTAATAACAACAATGAGAAATGTTTAAATGTGGTGGTGCAAATTATTAGGTGGGAGAGACGTAAGGAAAATTAATTACAGTGTCACAAAAGATTAGGATGGATCAAAGTATATTTAAATTGCAATTATTTTATCCAGGTCTCTACTTTCATAAGCTAATCAGAACTCAAACACCTCTTGTGGAAAGAAGATCTCAGGAAGATTCAATCTAAATATATGTTCCTGTCCAAATTTGGGACATGTCTGCCTTTTAACTACTGTTGTCTATTCATTCATCTAATCAACAACCTTAATCATCTAACATTAGTGCAAATAATTATCTTAATTCTATCATTTGGGTAATCATATGTCACAGTTTGCTTGAGGCATTTCCTGATGTTCCAGAACTATTATTAATATTGTCCCCTTTCATTCACAGAATGTTCCTGTTTGAATAACAGTTTGTAAAAGCACCTAATCTCTGAAAATGATTTGTCTTTTGCCCCTGATTCTGCCTTTCAGCTCAACTTTGATGGAGAAATGAATGCTCAGTAATGTGGAATGAGAATAGGGTGACGATATAATTGTCCCACTCACTTGCTAAAAGCAAAAAAGTAAGGTTTATTAAGCTTAATTTTATGAAATTATGAAGCATGTACCCCAATCCCAGAACAACATACCTAAGTAATGATGGAAAGCCAATAATATTACAGCTTTCTCGGCCCAAAAGAAAAGTTGTGAGCAATTGTCTATAAAGAAAAAAAAATTCTTTAGGAGAGCAAGAGTCAAGACTTGAGATTATGTAGGAAATTCTTCAAACCTATTACTCAGATGGTTTTACATTCAGGAAGAACAAATTCGAGATAGTATTTTGATTCTCGTGAACTTGTTTTAACTTTCTTTTTTTTTTTTTTTGTTTTAACTTTCTTAACATTCAACTTAAGCCTGCACATGAGTAACTGAAAGTCTGTTTCATACTCAGTACATGGCCTGATTTTAACTGCAAATATTGAGCTTCTATAACAATTAGTTTCTATATATGTTGCCAATCTGATCCCTGTGAGGTCCATCAGGTGAAGTCCTTGTATATAGTCACCATTAGTTGTCAACTTTAGTCTGCTTGGCTCCATGGTCAATACTCTTGGCACCAGTAGCCAGGAAACTAAAAGGTGTATTGCTATGGGAAAGTCTACTGTTAGGGACTTCTCCAGGGTACTGAAGAGCAAAGGTGTCACTCTGGAGACTAAGGTGCATCTGATACAGACTATGGTCTTTGCAATCACTTGTTATGCATCAGAGAGTTGGACAATGACTAGGGAAGATAGAAGGAGAATTGATGCCTTTGAGCTGTGGTGCTGGAGAAGAGTATTGAGTGTGCCATGGACTGGCAAGAAAACAAACAGATTCATCCTGGAGAGGGTTAAACCAGGCTGCTCTTTGGAAGCAGGGATTCTGGGGCTTTGTCTGACATACTTCGGGCATGTTGTAAGAAAGGACAAGTCCTTGGAAGGGGATATCATGCTTGGGAGGTTGGAGGGACGGCATAAGAGGGGAAGACCATCTATAAGGTGGATTGATTCAGTGACTGGGGTAATAGGGATGGGTGTGTCAGAGCCAGTGCAATTGGCACAGAATAGAGCAAGGTTTAGGACTATCGTACATAAGGTCACTATGAATTGCAGGTGACTCAACGGCACATAACAAAAACAACAACAGTTGTTTGTGGGGATTTTTTTAAGTCTTTGCAATGAATAAATCATAGAGTGCACAAAACCTAATCTCTAGTCTCATTTCTGTCATCAACTCCACAATTTCTCACTAGTCCCTCTTCCCCATGGGACAACCTGAGGCGATAAAGCAAAGTATTATAACAGAATGTGCAGAGAGCTGGAACTGGAGAACAACAAAAAAAAGGAAGAACTTGGTAGGCACTTCTCAAGCTACAAAAACGGAAAAAGAAATTAAAACCTCAAGTTGTAATACTGACAGATGCTGTGAGCAAAATATAGAAAGATTCAGGAAACATTTAAAAATTATGGAAGGAATACACAGTCACTGTACCAAATAGAATTGGCCAGTGCTGAAATACTTCAGGAAAAAGCCAAATGATCAAGAGCCAATGGGTGAGAGGAAGAAGGTCAAGTTGCACTGATGGCACTGGCAAAATAAGGGTCCAAATATCAATTAACATGTTTCAAATAAAGATGTAGGCCTGGAAATGCTCACCAAGCTGTGTCAGTAAATTTGGAAGACAGTTACCAAGTCAATGGACTGTAAGAGATCCAGATTTGCTCCCTTTGCCAAGAAAGGTCATCCCACAGAACATGGAAACTATCAAGCAGTATCAGGGAAGAATTCAAGATACTAAAGAGTTGAATAGAAGATTTCAAAAGGCAGCATGGGATG
>NW_006399894.1:7527893-7553116 GCF_000299155.1 Elephantulus edwardii
AGTGTCAGAGACAGTGCGATTGGCACAGGACAGAGCGGAGTTTACGGCTGTTGTACATAGGGTCGCTATGAGTCGCAGGCGACTCGACGGCACATAACAACAAAACAAACAACATCATTATTATTGTTTTCAGTTTTTCAAACACTTCTTACCTTCATCTGTTTTAATGCAGTGTTGATTATCTTTCTACTCTTTTCCTATCTATTCTCCTCTCAACCTACCATGTTAGTCCTATAATAGCAATGTTATGCAACATTTGTCCTTTTTATTAAAAAAAAATACGGTTTTAATGAATATTTACAGAGAAGTTAGAATTTCATTCATTCATTGTTGCACACTTTACCCCTTTCTTCTCCTTCTCCCTCTCACAGAAGGACAAATACTGCACATCACCACTGTAATAAAGTAGGTCTGACATGGGGACTTGGGAGGAGAAAAGGATAAGAATGGATAGATAATGTTTATTGCATCAGAAGAGATGAAAGAAAGAACTATCACAAATGAATATATGATTAGGCATTAAATATACAACAGCCCAGTATTTGTCCTTTTGTGAATGAGATATTTCACCATTGTTCTTGGGGTTACTATGAATGGTAGTCAACTCAACAGGGCCTACCAAAAACAAAAGGCAGTACTTATTAAATCTTTCGTAAATATTTTTAAAAGTTTAGAAATATACTAAATGCATAGTATCATTGTTCCCTCAATAGGTAAATTTTTGCCCTCCACATGCATGCTGCCACTTGTCTATCAAGGCACACACCCAGATGATGCAGGAACTGTGAAATTACATTAAATGCCTCTCTGGTAGAGAGTCTTTGAAGAACCCATGCACAACTTTACCTGTAGCACTGCAACTATTTTTATAGGTATTTCCTACCCAGGAATAATTTCCATCCAATTTGCTTAGTTTCATTGGCCTGGTAAATTATTTTTTTATGTTACAGTGAATATGTAATGTTATTACAGAGTGTGAAAATAATTGAAACATTCTTAAAATATTGCTCAGGAGAAAAACAAAAAAAGAAATAAATTTAGGAAATGCATTTCATTTATGTTAATATAAAAGGCATATAAGCAGAATTCCCAGAATCTTCCTCTAATCAAGATTGAGAATTTTATTTTCTTTGGGCACATCATTGTGATTTTAGCTACATGTCATTTAGTCAGAACTGACTCAGATCTAACCCTCTAGTGGATTTTCAATGATGGAAATGAGATTACCCATCTTTCTCCCATGGAGCAGCTGACAGATTTGAACGGCCTGCCTTTAAGTTGGTAATGCACCTACTTACCACTAGACCACCAGAGCTTCCTGTACACATTATTGCTGTTTTTATTGTTAGGTGCCGTCGAGTCATGTACAAGTCAAAGTATGACTCAGAGTAATTGAGAGTTTAAGTCTTTCCCCAATCGATCATGACATTGCTTATTTTTCCAAAGGTGTGAATTTTTTTATTCTAGATGTTGAGACTCGATCAATATTGAAGGTTTTATTTCTCAGACATCATCAGCAAACATTTTAAATTCTTCTCACTTCAGAAAGCAAGATTGTGTCATCTGTATATCATAGTTTGTTGATAAGGCTTCCTCTAATTTTGATGCCACATTCAACAAAGCACAAATAGACATTCTTCTGGTATACTTTGCTTTCAGCAGCTAGGATTCATCTGACCTGGCTGACAGCCTCATAAACATCCAGTTTGAACTTTTGGCAGTTGTCTATTTATGTACTGTTTTAAAATAAACTTCAGCAGCATTTTGTTTACATGTTATATTAACTCTATTGTTCTATAATTTTCACATATTGTTGCATCCCGTTGAACCCAACAGAATAAGCTAAAAAATATTAACTTTGATTACATCTTAAAATGATTTAATTTCCCTAAGCTCTAAGAGTCAAGAGAATATGACCTCAGCATGGTAAATATAATTGCCTTCTCTTACACAATGTTCCCAATATTCTACTTTACACCATTAATAAGCATGTTTCTAATAAATTTTATTTCATTATTGAAATATAGTCATTCTAAGACTTGTCTCCAATTAAGAGCTAAACATTTAAGTGGATCGCTATTGTCAGGATAATGGTCTCTTATTTTAAACATATAATCCAGCATAAATATATTATAATTTCTAATAACATATTTATATTTATATAAACTTTTTCAAAAAGTCATATAATATCACAATTCATTTTTACCAAATAACCAAATTATCTTATGTTTATAAAGGTATTGATTTTTCCATAAAATTAAAGGAAAAATCAAGAAAGAAAAATTTTAAAACCTCAAGTATATAAAATAGTTATTTCTACAAACACTCTAGTATAAGAAAACATATAAACTGCCCCTGATAAGTCACATCATTATGTTTTGTTGTTTTTCTGAAACAATGCACATAACCTGAAATGATCAGGACCACCTCTAGCTGGTCCTAACAGATAGTCTTGGCTCACTGTTGGTTGCTTGGTAAATTAAAGTAATTCATCAATGTCATTGCTGTCACAAATACACAAGATTGGTTAGAGAGATGGATACAAAATACAGAAAATATGCCAGATCTATTGGATAATAGAATTTTTTTCTTTTCCTCTTTTTTCTGCAGACAAGGTATCTTGAAATCTATCCAATCTGATTTTGTTTTGTTATCAGATATTCTTTTTAATTATAATTTTTCTGAGAATGAGCGAAAATCCCAGAAACAGATATAATACATTAAATATCCTGAGTCTTTATCTATATTACCTACCACAATCAAAAGTAAATCATGAAGATATGTAAAATATCAGTCAGTTTCAGAAAAAAAAAATCCTCACAAAGGTAGAGCATGAAATAAAAGAAAATTATGGCAAGTAAATATAATTTCAATTTTGGAATATATACTAAAATGATGAAATGACATGATTATAAGGCTTTAGTCATAATTAGAGGGAAAATATGAGCTTTTAAAACCTGGTTATTAACATTTTACTTATTTATTTTTATTATGCTAATTTTCTGAGTAACAATTTCCCCTTTCCTAATTTACAGAATTTAATTGGAGACTCTAGCTTGAAGCATTTAATTTAATAACTCTTAATTTGGGCATGTGGTATGTAAAAGCATTGTTCTGGATAAAAAAATTTATAGCTAAACAAACACAATTAGAGCCCTTGCCTTTAAATAATTATGGGTGCTAGTATGAAAAACTAAATAGCATTCTATAAACCCTATGCAAGTACCAAGACTAGAAAAATTCTCTCTCCTATTTCTTGTGAATAATAAAACATGATAATCATTAAAAAGAAGCACAAACTCACAAATGAGACAGCTAAATATATTTGGCACTGGAGTTCAACTCAGTGACACTGAGGATGTATAATTCATTACATAAACACAAACATACAAGGGAACACATAAAATAATTGAAATGAGAAGCAGCGAGAACATAGAAAATATGGTGTAGGGAAAATGAACCAAAGCCCACTCAAGAGAGTGAATGATTCAATATCTACAACTGAACTACTGTATCTAATAAATATCTACAATTTAACAATTTATTGTTAAAAATTACTTGATAACAACAGAATAATTTCCTTTCCTCCAAATCTCTTACTCTTTCAATATTTCCTAACATATTTCAAATAAAAACTACAGGACCTTTATTATTTAAATGGGTAAAGCCATTTACATGATATAGAAAGATATACATATATCTGGAAGGTATGTAGCATTTGGATAAAATTCTCAATTCAGAGAAATGATCTTTGTTACTGTAGTCACTTTTCCAGCTCAGAAAAAAAAATTAATAAAACCAATACCTTAACTGAAGTTGTGAAGGTTTATGCTACTATTGTGTAATTGATATTAAACTTAAATGTTCTGCCCACCCTGTTGGTAAAAAAATATTTTGAGCAGATTGTAAACAAAAATATCATGTATTATTAGCAAAATTTCGTAGTATATTAATTTGCTCAAAATTTGATGTTTGGTTTTATGCACTTTGTTGCTATTAACATCTTTCTGTTTTCATGTAGATTTTAATAATTGAGTAATTTTAGAAGCATTATTTTAGGAATATGTAGTTGTCACAGTAAATATCTTGTTTTTCTATGTGCATTCTATAAATTTTTCATTCCTTTTGCTCTCTGTGGTTGGATCTAACACTAACTGTATTGTTTTGTTACATGAAATAAACATCTTCTGTGGACCAAAAAAAAAAAATACAGGACTTAAGTCATTGTGTGTTCCTCTTCTCACTACTTCACAACAGCATATGTCCTATATATGTTTTCTTTTTTTATGCCAAAAAATGCATTTCTCGTCTTCCACATTTTCGCATTTCTAATTTCATCAGGGAGCTCTTGTGGCTTAGTGGTAATGAGTTGTGCTGCCAATCTAATGCACTTGGTTTGAATTACAATATGCCTCCTCAGGAGAGACATGGACAACCTAATTCTATACCATCTACGGCCTCTGAAAACCCACTCAATTATTGGTCAGTTCTTACTTGATGGGACACATCTATTCTATATAAGGAACAATGTGGCATACTTGAAGGAAGACTCATGAACAAGCTCTGTTACTCTGATAGTCTCCGTTATGCAGATGACACAACCCTGCTTGCAGAAACTGAGGAGGACCTGAAGTGATTGCTGTAGAGGTTCAAGGACTGCAGTCAATATGGATTGAGGCTCAATGTCAAGAAGACAAAGATTCTCGCCACTGGACCAATTGGCAGCATCAGAATGGATGGTGAAGAGATTGAGACTGTTCACAGCTTTAGTTTGCTTGGTTTCACAATCAACACTCTTGGCACCAGTAGCCAGGAAATTAAAAGACGTATTGCCATGGGAAAGTCTGCTGTTAGGGACTTCTCCAAAGTACTAAAGAGCACTGGTGTCTCTCTGGCGACTAAGGTGCATCTGATGCAGGCCATGTCTTCGCTATCACTTGTTATGCATCAGAGAGTTGGACAATGACTAGGGAGGATAGAAGGAGAATTAACGTCTTTAAGCTGTGGTGCTGGAGAAGAGTATTGAGAGTACCATGGATTGCTAGGAAAACAAACAGATTCATCCTGGAAAGGGTTAAACCAGGCAGCTTCCTGGAGGTAAGGATTCTGAGGCTCCATCTAACATACTTTGGACATGTTGTAAGGAGAGACTGGTCCTTGGAGAGGGACATCATACTTGGCAAGGTGGAGTGACAGCGTAGGAGAGGAAGGCCCTCTATAAGATGGGTTGATTCAGTGACTGGGGTAATGGTGATAGGTGTATTGGAGACAGTGTAATTGGCACAGGACAGAGCAGAGTTTAGGGCTGTTGTACATAGGGTTGCTATGCATCACAAGCAACTCGATGGCACATAACAACAACACAACCTTGCTTGCAGAAAGTGAAGACAACCTGAAATACCTGCTGCAGAAATTAAAAAACTATAACCTTCAATACAGATTTCAACATCAACACAATTGAAAAATGGGCACAGGATATGAATAGACACTTCACCAAAGAAGACCTTCAGATAGCACACAAACACGTGAAGAAATATTCAAATTCACTAGCTCTAAGAGAGATTCAAATCAAAACAACTATGAGATATCATCTCATTCCAGTAAGAATAGCAAAATTTAACAGAACAGCAAACAGCAAATGCTGTTTAGGTTGTGCAGAAACTGGAACCCTTATTCACTGTTGGTAGGCGTGTAAAATGGTGCAACCACTACGAAAGGCAGTATAACACTTTCTCAAAAAGTTGCAAATAGAAATACCATGTGACCCAGAAAATTCCACTACTTGGAATATACCCCAAAGAAACCATAACCACCATCCAAGCAGATATGAGCACACTCATGTTTATCATGGTTTTGTTCATAGTAGCAAAGAGTTAGAAACAATCCAAGTGCCCATCAGCAAAGGAAGGGATAGAGAAGCTCTGGTATATTCATACAATGGAATACTACGCTGCATTGAAAAACAAAGGAACTCATGAAATATTATACAAAATGGGCTACCCTGGAGGACATTATGCTGAGTGAAATATCTCAGTCACAAAAGGACAAATACTGCATAGTGCCACTGTTATAAAACGGAACTGACATGGGGGTTTGGGGGGAGACTGAGAAAGAGGGGATAAATTATGTATACTGCATTGAAACAGATGAGGAGAGAAATGTTTAAAAGGTTTATATGCTTAGGTATTATTATTATGACACGAGTCCAGAATGAAGGCTACATAGTGGAGTGGACTTCAGGGGAGGGATTCTATAACAATGAAAGAAATTTTCTTTTACTTTTCAAAGGTTAAAACAAACTGGGGGGGGGAAGGGTGGGTAGGGAGAAAAATGCAACAATGAATGAATGGAAATCTAAAGTCTCTAAAATTTTAGTAAAATTAATAATAATTTAAAAAAAGAAAAAGAAAAAAATCCTCACCACTGGGCCAATTAGCAACATAACATATGGAGAAATGACTGGCATCATCAATTAATTCATTCTACTTGCATCCACAATCAGCACCTATGGTAACAAGGCCAAGAAATCAAATCACATACTACACTAGAAAAACCTACTATGAAGGACCTCTTTAAAATGCTAACAGGTTAAGAGAAGCTGTGGTACAGTCACACAATGGAATACTATGCAGTGCTCAAAAACAATTCATAGGATACATAACATGGGTGACTTGGAGGACATCATGCTGAGTGAAATATATCAACCACAAAAGGATAAATACTGCATAATGCCACTGTTATTAAACTGACATGGGGGTTGGGGGAATCTAGAAAATCAGAAGGAAAATAATGAACATTGCATTGGAACAGATGAAGGAAAGAACTGTTTAAAAGGAATATATGACTAGGCATTATTTGCATGAAAACAGTCCAGAATAAGAAGTGCATAAAAAGGTGTACTGAGGTGGAGGGTGGGAGGAAATTATGCAACAATGAATGGATATTTTTAAAAAAATCAGGTGGGGTTAGGAGAAAAATGTGCAACAATGAATAAAAGGGAATCTAGGGTTTCTGTAAACTGTTAAAATCACGATAAAAAATATTTTAAAAACATGCTAAAAGAGATGTCAATTTAAAGACTAAAGTGTGTTTGATCAAAGCCATGATCTTTCCAATTGCTTCCTATGTGTCTAAAAGTTGGACTATGAATAAGGATTACAGAAAAGGAATCAATCCCTTTGAATCATAATATATTGGGAAGAATACTGAGTAATCCACAAAATTAAAAAAAAAACAAAACAAAAAACAAACAAACAAAAAAACAAAAACACACACCAACAAACAAGTCGTTTGGATGAAGTGCAAGCAGGGTTGCAGAACTGGTGAGAATTTCATCTACTACGTAGTCACAATCTGCCTTATGCAGAGGACACAACCCTACTTGCTGAAACGGAGGAGGACCTCATGCACTTGCTGCAGAGGGTCAAGGACTGCAGCCTTCAGTATGGACCGGGGCTCAATGTCAAGAAGACAAAGATTCTCACTACTGGACCAACTGGTAGCATCAGGATGGATGGTGAAGAGATTGAGATTGTTCACAGCTTCAGTTTGCTCAGCTCCACGGTCAACACTCTTGGCACCAGCAGTCAGGAATCAAAAAAAACGTATTGCGATGGGAAAGTCTGCTGTTAGGGACCTCTCTAAAGTTCTCAAGAGCAACGGTGTCTCTCTGGAGACTAAGGTGTGCCTGATACAGGCCATGGTCTTTGCAATTGCTTGTTATGCATCGGAGAGTTGGACAATGACTAGGGAGGACAGAAGGAGAATTGATGCTTTTGAGCTGTGGTACTGGAGAAGAGTATGTACCATGGACTGCCAAGAAAACAAACAGATTCATCCTGGAGAGGATTAAATAAAGCAACTCCTTGGAGGCAAGGATCCTGGGGCTTCGTCTGACATACTTTGGGCATGTTGCCAGGAGGGACGGGTCCTTGGAGAGGGACATCATGCTTGGGAGGGTGGAGGGACGGCGCAAGAGGGGAAGACCCTCTGTGAGATGGATTGATTCAGTGATGGGGTAATTGGGATGGGTGTGTCAGAGCCAGTAAGATTGGCACAGGATAGAGCAGGGTTTAGGGCTGTTGTACATAGGGTCGCTATGAGGTGCAAACGACTCAACGGCACATAACAACAACAAACCACAACATAGTCACTCAAGTGAAATACATTTAGAAAATGTTTGGGAAGAACACTTTTTTTTTCCAGCTAGCTCTGTAAACAAGGGCTAAATTGTAATCTTGTATGGACTGATGATAATGTTTCACCAATTGAAAAGGAATGCTTCACCTCTTTCTAGGGAACAATTAACAAGCTTAGTAAAATTTTTCTGTAAATTTAAAAAAATAATTTTTATATAACCAATTTGTTTTGAGAGCTGGACAATGAATATGGACGACTGAAAAAAAATTGATGTCTTTGAGCTATGGTATTGGAGAAGAGCACTGAGCATCCCATGGACTGCTAAAAGAACAAATAAATATTTCTTGGAAAGGGTGCAGCTGGAGTGCTCTTTGGAAGCAAAAATGATGAGGATTTGCTTTAAACACTTCAGACATGTTGCTCGGAGGGGCTATTCCTTGGAGAGGGACATGAGGCTTGGAAGGGTAGAGGGTTGACAGAGATGAGGAGGACCATTGACCAAGTGGATTGACACAGTGACTGTTGCAATAAGTTTTGATGTTTCAATAAGTGTGAAGATGGCACAGGATAGGACAAGGTTCAGTTCTGTTGTTTATAGGGTTGCTATGAATTGTACTTGACTAGACTTCACCTAACAACAATAGCAACAACAACAATAAATAATGTAGAAGGAAAAACACCACATCAAAAATACTAACAAGTCTTTAAAATTATTATTTAAAATAATGAGGTTTATCTAAAAAAACAAACAAGAAGTCTTCCCTCTTTAATAAGTCTGTTAGATATAATTAATGTAACTGTACTATCAAATAAAAATTGAAAAACCAAACAGGACTACTAGAAGGAATAAAATTTTAATAAAATGCAGTATTCCTTGAAGACTTACTCCACACCATATTAAAAGGTCTCTGTAAAAAATAGTGGAAGATGAAGAGTTTTGTTTTTCAAAAATTAGGAATTTGTTCTCAATAGTATCTCCAAAGTCCATCCATCTGAAAAGTCTGTATGATTATTCAAATATCACCACTAACTCCACCCAGCACATGATTAGTAAGAACAAGCCTGACCTGTGTGCCTTTGAAATCTTTCACATACAATGTCCTTGGCTGATCTTGCCATGTAATATGTATACTCTTCTTCAGGAAAACCATCTGCCTTCCGTTGCTTTATAATAACCGAATAACTGCAATGCTAGAAGCTAGTAAGAGAAATGAGAAGCCTACAATTTATTCTTTTTGTGTGTGTGTGTGTGTGTGTGTGAGCAAATAGTGATCCCCTATGTAGATTTCTCATTGAATATACCATGAAATGCCAAAAGAACAGAAATAAGTCTTGTTTGTAATGAGCTAGATTTCTTCTTGCAAGCAAGGATGCTGATAGCACCTCTCACAGATTTTGAACATGTTATGTGGAGGAGCAGGTCTCTAACGGATATCAAGCTTGCAAAAGTAGGGGGCTCTCAAGGCGTTGGATTAACATAGTGACTGCAACAGTGAGTTTAATTAAATAGAGCAGAGATTGTGAGGATGGTGTAGGATCAAAGTGGATTTTGTTCTGTTTTTATATAGAATCATTCTGAGTCAAAGATGACTTGACAGCAGCTAATAATAACAAAGGAGATTTATAGCATTTTCAAGATCCATGTGTTTTAACCTTCAGTTTACCTCCAGTGCTTCGCAGCAATCTAGCCCAAACTCGCATAAATGATCTAATTTATACTCATTTTCAACCTTTAACCTTGTCTTGTATTAGGTTTTGCCATCACCAGAAACACAGAAGCAATTGAGACAGGGAGAACAAAACAAAACAAAACAAAAAAACCACCCAAACTCCACCAGACTCCCACTCTCACATCTCGAAGCCATCTTCACCAATGCCCATGTAATCTGCCTTCCTTCCATTTTTAAGGCTAATCAAGTGCTGAGAGTGCTTTCTCTGGTTGCCTAGTGGTAAAACTCTGTGCTGCAATCTCAAAGGCACGCAGTTCAAATCTGCCAGCTGCTCTACAGGAGAATGATGTGAAAGTCCAGTATCTCCATATTTACACTGAATCTGATCCCCTTTCAACAACTTAATGGTCTCACTCTAGAAAGAGTTGTGGATTTTCTCTGCAGAGCTAATGTTTTTCATCTGGTGGCATAGTCTGCAGGCAGTTGTGCTGCTAACACAAATGTCGAGCCTCCAAAGAAGATGGGAAATCTCCTGTCTTGAAATGAACAACCGCAAAAGCCCAAGGAAGGGTCAGCTATGAGTCAGTTCTGGCTCAATGGCAATGAGTTTGCACTTTTTAAGTCTCATGAACTATTCTTTCAAATTATTCTTTACAAAGATATTCAATCTTAAACAAAAACACTTCTCTTAATCCTCTTCTCTTTCTAGCTAGCATTCTATTTCCTTCTTCCCTTTAGAGCAAAATTACTCAAAAGACTTCTCCATCCTTTTTCTCTATTCCTATTTCTCCTATTTTCTCTAGAACTCTTCAATCAGGATTTTATCACCATTATTTCAATAAAGCAGCTTTCATCAAAGTAACCAATGGTCTCCTTATTACTCAAGCCACAGCTGAATTCAGGTCTCATCTTATCTGAACCACAGGCAACTCTTGTCAGTATTGATTAATTTGCTTTCTGAAATACTTTCCTCATTTGGCTTTTGAAAAAACACTCACGCCCACCCCCCTCTCCTCATCTTCTCCTTTACAATGTACTATTGCTTTCTCATCTTTCCACCACCTCTACATTTAAACATTCAGCACAGCTCCATCCCTGGACCTCCTCTCTCTAGTGTTTAATGGAGTGATCACAACTAACTCTACACTTTAAATACAAGCTATACACTGTATATCTAGCTGAGACCTAGTCTCTGGAAATCCAGATTCACATCATCTGCTGCTTACTCAACATTTTCATATGGATATCAAATAGGTATTTCAACCGTTACATGTCCCAACCTTAGCATGTTCCAAAGTAAACATCTGCTTTTCAATGTTCTCTTCATTTTAGCAAATGGCAAGTGCTAGAAAGTCAGCCCAGAAATAATTTTGTGTCATACTTCACACCCATCCTTTAGAAATTCCTTATGCATTGCCCTCCACTGCTAACATTCAGGTCCAAGTCACCATGTGCTACTGGCTGATTACTTTGTTATCAGAGTATTTTCAACACCGGTGATTTCTCTCTGCCTTGGATGTTTTTCTCATCTATTTGTCCTCAGAGATACCTGCTCAAATTCTGCCTTTTCTGAGAGGCCTTCCCTAACCATGTTATGTAAACCTGCAATCACTTTCCATTTATCCTGCTTAACTTCTCAGGATTTATTAGGTGTCACCATCAGATATATTGTATATTCCTGCTCTTTAAATGTTAACAACTCAGACCTCTATAAGTCACTAATGTACAGTAAATCAACTACTAAGTATTTATGGTTAGTTTTGGTGGCTCAGTGGCAAAAGAAGCTGCACTGCAATCCTGAAGGCATACGGTTCAAGGCCACCAGCTGCTTCACGGGAGAAGGATGGAAATCTCCTTCCTATGCCATTAATTGCCTCTGAAAACTCATTGGAGGGTCAGGTATGGGCCGGTTCTGATTCAACAACAAGAGCCAAACATATCATTTATTCAACAGTTTAAACTATTTTCCACTTACTTCATGCATTCTGTTAAAACCTAAGAGCATTAAGTTACTCTTTAAAAAGCATTAACTGTAAAAAGGCGTAAGACTAGAATATAAAGAAATCTACTTGATATGGTTAACATTACAAACTTTAAAATGCCCAGAGATGGCAACATTTTACATTCAATAGTAATAATATTTCCAAATCAAAACATAATTATTAGAAATCAAATTAATTACTTTCCATCACATACTTAAATAAATACAACCAATTTTTATTTTGACATATCTAACAACACAAGCAAATATAGCTGGGTTTTGTTTTGTTTTCTAAATTTCAGCTGTTGCTGTGAATACTAGGAACATAAACTAACAATATTTTATTATGGATAATTAAATATGTCTAGCCTATAAGATATATTGGGGAGCTCTGATGACTTTGTGGTAAGGAGTTGCATTGCCAACTCAAAGAAACATGGTTCAAATCCAACTCCATGAGGAAAATCTCCTCCTGGACAATTTACTGCTTCTGAAAACTCACTGGAGAATCAGCTATGAGGAGGTTCTGACTTGATGGTACATAAGATCAAGTGATATTTTGATTAAGATTATACTGAAGAATCTAAATGTCTACATAGTGGAAGGAGGCTAATCTGATAATGCCTTAATAAATCATTATTTTTCCCCCTAAATTTAATAAAAATAGCTATGTGATGGAAGTTGTATTCACATATCCATAGAACCGGCATCTGAAAAATGCTTTGTATTTAGTTATGACACATCAAAATTTTCTCATCTAAATAATAATAAGAAAATTACTTGATCCAACAATAGACTGCCCTTTCTTATAAAATAGGGCCCTGTGCTTAGCACATTGAAATCCTCTATACAAAGATTACCATTCATATTAAATACCATAAAAAGGATTCTAATACTTTGGAGACAAATTAGGCTTACAAACACTCTCTCTGTGTGTGTGTGTGTGTGTGTGTGTGTGTGTGTGTGAGTGTCCCTTCTCTAAGATGATGGTTTTCCCTGTTGGCTTTTGTTTGTTGTTGATTTGTTCTTGGATTTTTGGGTTTTGGGTTTTGGGTTTTGGGTTTTTTTTGTTTGTTTTGTTTTTGGGTGGGTTTTTTTTCCCTTCTCTCCATTAACAATTTGTGTTATGAAGATGACACAACCCTGCTCGCTGCCACTGAGGAAAACCTGAAACGCTTGCTGCAGAGGGTCGAGGACTATAACCTTCAGTATGGATTGAGGCTCAATATTAAGAAGACAAAGATTCTCACCACTGGGCCAATTGGCAGCATCAGGATGGATGGTGAAGAGATTGAGATTGTTCACAGCTTTAGTTTGTTTGGCTCCACAGTCAACACTCTTGGCACCAGTAACCAGGAAATAAAAAAAGATTGCTATGGGAAAGTCTTCTGTTAGAGACCTCTCCAAAGTACTGAAGAGCAATGGTGTCACTCTGGAGACTAAGGTGCATCTAATACAGGCTATGGTCTTTGCAATCACTTGTTATGCATCAGGGAGTTGGACAATGACTAGGAAGGATAGAAGGAGAATTGATGCTTTCTTTTCTTTCCTATTTTTTTTTTTGTGTGTGTGTGTACTGTCAGATCAGATCTGACTAACTAGTACAGGAGGAGATTGTTCCTCCTTCTCCAGCAGAGCATCTGGTGGATTTGAACCGTGCACCTCTGGGATTGCAGTACATCTTCTTGCCACTAGGCCACCAGAGCTCGCCGAGAATTGATGCTTTGAGCTGCGATGCTGGAGAAGAGTATTCAATGTACCGTGGACTGCCAAGAAAACAAACAGATTCGTCCTGGAGAGGCTCCTTGGAGGCATGGATTCTGAGGCTTTTTCTGACATACTTTGGACATGTTGTAAGAAGGGACAGGTCCTTAGAGAGGGACATCATGCTTGGGATGGGAGAGGGATGGTGCAAAAGGGGAAGACTGTCTTTGAGGTGGATTGATTCAGTGGGGTGTCTCAGAGGCAATGCAACTGGCACAGGATAGAGCAGCGTTTAGGGCTGTTGTACGTAGTGTCGCTATGAGTCGCAAGCAACTCAATGGCACATAACAACAACAAAAACAACAACAACTCCCAGTGTCAATTAGATTGAAATATAACTACTGTTAATCTAATTCAAGGAGCCCTGGTGGTGCAACAGTTGAGCATTTGTCTACTAACTGAAAATTTGGTAATTTAACCATTGTCAATGGCTTGTAAAAGAAAAATATATATATAATGATCTGCTTCCACAAAAATTGCAACCCAGAAAACCCATGGAACACTATTACTCTGTCACATAAGGTCACTACAAATTTTAAGAAATATAATCTCTATGTTGCACATGACAGAATGCTCCCAGTCAGGCCCTTTTGGGTGGTGAGACATAATTGGAAAGACTTAGCTCATGGAGATTAAACTATGCCTTAGTTTTGCAATCCAGCTGGGCCCTCAGGCCTGTGGCCATCAGGCCTGGTTTTAATTATTTTTGGTCAAACATTCTTCTAAGTGGCATAGCACCAGTCTGTCCATTTGCTGTACAGAGGTAATTCGTTGCTGCTGTGGTACTGAACACTGTAACAGTGATATGTCAAGTGTGATTATGGTTACTCATGGTGGACAGGGTTTGGTGGAGCTCCCCAATAAAAACAAGAGGCATCCACTTCCAAAATAGCTTGCCTCCGGAAACCCTATGCACTTACTGAAATGATGAAAGTGATATGTGTTCAGGTCTTTCGTTCACAGGGTTGCCATGAGTAGTCT
Source organism: Elephantulus edwardii (assembly GCF_000299155.1). Lineage (NCBI taxonomy): Eukaryota > Metazoa > Chordata > Mammalia > Macroscelidea > Macroscelididae > Elephantulus > Elephantulus edwardii. The sequence goes on from NW_006399894.1 coordinate 7,542,429, forward strand.
ATGACTCGACGGTGCTTAACAACAACAGTAACAACAGTGTTGCAAGGAAGGACCAGTTCTTGGAGAGGGACATCATGTTTGGAAGGGTGGAGGGACAGCTCAAGAGAGGAAGACCCTTGTTGAGATGGATTGATTCAGTGACTAGGATAATGGGAGTATATTTGTCCCAGACAATAGGTTGGAGGCACAGGGTAGAGCAGGTTTCAGGGCTGTTGTACATAGGGTCACTATGAGTGACAAGTGACATGACGGCACATAACAATATCTATATCACATAACACCACCAAAAATTTCAATTACATTTGTTCTTGTTAGATGTCATCAAGTCAACTTTGACCTACAGCCAAACAGCGTATCTGTACTCTGTCCTCTCTTGACCTACCCTCATCATCTCTGATAGACCTGAGCCCATTGTTACATTCACTGTGTTGAGTCATTGCCTTGAGGGCTGTGCTCTCTTTCACTGACCCTCCACCTTTCCAAGCACTATGCCTTTTTTCCAATGACTAACCTACCAATGCCCAAAGTATGTGAGACAAGGATTCATTATCCTTACTTCTAAGGAGCACTCTGTGGTTGTGCTTCCTCTAAGACAAACTTGTTTATTCTTTGACAGTTCATACGATATTCTCTATTCTTCTGTAATGCCATAACACAAAGGCATCAATTCTTCTTCAGTCATTTTTAATCACTGTGTATCTTTCAGATGCATAACAATTGGAAAGACCACAGATTGGATCATGTGCATCTCTGTCTTTAAACTGATGTTGTTTCTCCTTAGAACTTCGGAGAGGACAGTAGATTTTCACAATGTGGTATGTCTTTTTTATCTCTTGACTGTAGATATAAGTAAGATGAAAGCATTGACCATTTCAAACAATTCCATCTATCATGACGCTGTCTCTTGGATGGCCCAGTGGTGATGATTTTTGGTTTTTTGATATTGAGATGTAATCCATATTTGAGAGTGTTGCCTTTGATAATTTACAGCAAATGCTTCAAGTCTTCTTTACTTTCAATGAGCAAGGTTGTATCATCTGCATAATGTGGATTATTGGTGAGTCATCCACCAAACCTCATGCCACATTCTTCTTCGTAAAGTCCAGCTTTGTGAATTATTTATTATATATAGAGTTTGAATAGATATGGAGAGAGAATACAACCTTGATGCACAACTTTCTTGAATTTGAACCATACCATGTTCCCTAACCCTGTTCAAATAATTGTCATAGTTCACAGAAGGCAAACAAAATACGGCATGAAAAGCTTTAATAATTTAAACAAATAATCTTTGATCTTTACAAAGGTAAAAAGACCTTTGAAGCTTAATATAAATAATAGAATGATTAAGCCTCAATATTAAGGGAAAAAATCTTGAAAACTAATAGACAACATCTTGCTAGATGGAGAAAATACTGAAGTTGTGCATGATTTCATTTCAATTTGAACACTGACAATACTAAAGTCAAAAAAGCAAAAGGAAAATCTATCCTCAAGGAACTCTTACAAGGGCTAAAGAGCAAGGATATTAGTGCACCTGACCAAAACCATCTGATTTGTATGCATGAGGAAGCTGGACAATGAATAAGGAAAACCGAAGGAGAATGGATGCTTTTGAACCATGCTGGTTAAGAGTAGTGAAATGCTTGTAGACTGCTGGAAGACCAAACAAATCTGCCTTGGAGGAAGGGTAACCAAGGGTAACCTTAGAGTCAAGGATGGTGAAATTTCACCTCACAGACTTTGAACATGTTCTCAGAAGTCACTAGTCTTTGGAAAAATACATGCTTAGAAATGTAGAAGCTTAGCAAGAGAGAAGAAGATCCTCAACAAGACAGACTGACACAGTATACTGCAATAATAGGATTAAACATGGCAGAGATTGTGAAGAAAGGGCAGAAAATGGCTAGATTTTATTTTTCTTTCAAAGGTTTGCCATTAGTCATTGAGTACTTGACAACACTTAACACCCAAAACAACAATCAACATTTTTCAAAACTAATGCCAAATTCACGAATAATATCTTTGAGACTTTGGTCATGCTGTTAATGTTGTTGTTTCAACAATATTATCCTGAGAGTTTGATCATGAGTGCATCATATTATTTGATACAGATTTCAAATAATATTTTAATACAACAAAAACCAAGTTACAGTTAATGAAAATGAAAGCAAGCTTCTAAAATATCACAATTCAATATTATAAAATACCATATTATATGGGCAAGTAGAGTCACACTGATACGCTTTATTTTTATGTATTTCAAAGTTCTGTGAAACGATAACCAATTTGTTTTAGAACAGTGTAAACAGAAATGATTAAGACATAGACCATTCATATGCAGATACTTGTCAAAAGAAGAAAGAGGAAATGGCTACTGAATTTCCTTCTATAGCTATAAGTAAAGACCTTTAACCTCCACAGCTGCTTCTCAAGCAGGATATTAAAAACAGAAAAGGAACAGAGCACGGAATGGCAAAGAAGAATCCAGTCAGTAAACAGGAAGCAGCCGAATTTTTTATGGTATATATAATGTTTAGGACATAAGTAAACACCAAGTTCTTGAATGTGCAGTATTTTAATATTCAACAAAGCTGAGAAGGAGGAACTACAATTTAGTAAGATAATTTATAAACTATAAAAAAGAGGGAAATTATTTTCATTAATACCAGTAACAATAAAACATGGTAAACTTTAATGATGACTCATAAGAAATACTCAATCTTAACATGATTAACATTTTTAAACATGAGCATATGTAAAAATAAAACAATTCAAATGCCTTAGACATTTAGATATTTTCAGCTGAAGAGAAAATCCTAAAAATTTCTTCTTGCTAATAAAAACCCTGAAATTCCACTTTGCATTTCCATACACAGAAAATGCAAGTAACGTATTGCATGAATTCTCAAACTAAATTAGAATGGATTTATATTTCATTTATTAGAAACATAGGTAATTCAATACCTGAGACAGGGTTCTTGACTAAAGTGGTTTTCATTTTGCTTCATGAACCCTTTGACAGTAGGGATCTATGTAAAAAGTGGGCCACTGTCCGACTTTGATGTCAAGCAAGAGAGCCTTGTGTGTTCAGTTTGCTGCCTCTCCTCCTAGGTTTAACAGGTGGTCCTGGTAACAATGTGTGCTATGCTGCTAACCAAGCAGCCACATGTCACTGGCAGTTTGGATCCACCATCAGTGAGCCAGTAAGTAGGAAATTATTCCAAATGGCAGTGAGTTTGGTGAGTTATTGCTGGCAGTTTCTGTCATTTCATCATCTGCCAACCTCAACAGAGAGCACCTCTACTCTTCTGTGGAAAGCTTGGCTAAGATGTCCCTCACTGGGCTTCTACTGACAGGAAATGTAGTATCTATTGCTTTCTGTACAAGGTATAAGTTTTGGGGGCCCATCTTTTATAGACAATACTGAAGGCAGGTAACAAAGAATAGAAGAGTCTGTCCACATGAGTATTGCAATGAGTCACATTTGCTATGCAGAGTTACCCTTTTGAACATTTGAAGGAATCAAAAGAAGACACAAAGCTTATGTGAACGCAAGCATTTACATTTATTCCAATGCAGAGTTGAAGGAAAACAATACATAATAAAATAAAAAACTATAAGTAAATATTTAAATCAGACTCGTGACAAATCACACTATTCTCTTTGTCAACTTTAAGAATATTTCTAAAAATCAGAGATGGGTTTGGAGACAGCTTTGGGAGACATCCTACCCAATATGTAGGCAAGTATCTTAAGAATGTTAAATAATTACATACTTCAGAATGGAAATAATGATGAAAAATTTACAGCCATCTATAATTTTTATGTCTTTGAAAAATCTGTTAAAAATCAGGGGATAATCAAACACAGATTGCAAATATTCCTGGGTCTTTTAGCTGCTGAATATGTAATGAGGTACAAAGTATTGTGCCTATCATTTATCAATTTACATGAGTCATTAGAAAGTATACAAGCAGCTGTGATGCACGAAAAATGCATTTCCATAGATGAGAAAGATAGGTGGTAGTTTCAGAGAGTAAATGAATAAATGTCATCATAAAACGAAATGTGACAGACTGGCTGTACAATTAGGCAGATGTAATTAGAGAGTATTCCTAAATTCTAGTAGTGATAAAGCATTCTTTATATACATTTACCACAGAATTGTGAAATGTAAAATACATTAGACCACTGCTACACACACACAGACACACACACCCCCCATGACATTACATGTAGAAGGGATCAACAGTAACAGAGGTAGTGTGAAAACAGGACTCCTCAGTAAAGCAGATTTGGGGGGACTGAGCTAAGCAAAATGAAATAGATTTATTTACAATATGTAATTTGAGAGTCTGCTGTTAGGGACCCCTCCAAAGTACTGAAGAGCAATGGTGTCTCTCTAGAGACTAAGGTATGTCTGATACAGGCCATGGTCTTTGCTACCGCTTGTTATGCATCAGAGAGTTGGACAATGACTAGGGAGGATAGAAGGAGAATTAATGCCTTTGAGCTGTGGTGCTGGAGAAGAGTATTGAGAATACCATGGACTGCTAGGAAAACAGATTCATCCTGGAAAGGGTTAAACCAGGCTGCTCCTTGGAGACAAGGATTCTGAGGCTCTGTCTAACATATTTTGGACATGTTGTAAGGAGAGACTGGTCCTTGGAAAGGGACATCATGCTTGGGAGGGTGGAGGGACAGTGCAGGAGAGGAAGGCCCTCTATGAGGTGGATTGATTCAGTGACTGGGATAATTGGGATGGGAGGGTCAGAGACAGTGCGATTGGCACAGGGCAGAGCAGAGTTTAGGGCTGTTGTACATACGGTCGCTATGAGTCGCAAGCGACTCGACGGCATATAACAATAACAATTTGAGAAAACAGCATGGGAATGTCAACTGTCATTAGTTTGCATTAAAAAACAAAATAAAAATAATCAACAACTCAATGCCATCGAGTCAGAACTGTTTTCTCGCTGAGCCTCCAGTGGATTTTCAGAAACTGCATCAGTTGGTGACTTTCCAGCAGTTGGCAGATTAAAACTTCCTGCCTTTTAGGTGATAAGGAAACGCCTTACACACTGGGCTCTGTACTCATAGCTCTGCACATTGTTGTTGTTATGTTATCAAGTCAATTATGACCTACAGCAATACTAAGAACAACAGATCTGAATCTTGCCATACACTGTATAATTCTATGATTTCTGATCTGGTCAAACCCACTGTTACTATTACTGTGTCAATGCATTTTCTTGGCAGTCTTCCTCTCTTTCTCTGAACCCCTCTGCCTTTCTCAGCATGTCTTTTCCCAAGGACAGGATCCTCCTAAAAATAAGCTTAAAGTACATGAGACTGAGTTTCACTATTTTTGCCTCTAAGTGTCCTGTCCGCATTTCCTCCAAGACAGACATTTTTGTTCTTTTAGCAGTCCATGAGATCTACAGTATACATCACCAACAGCACAATTCAAAGTCACAGATTTCAAGGGTCTCAAACATCTAGGTGCTTAGAAGGGGCTTCTGTTCAGGCTGTAGGCAGGATTCCCTCTACTTTTATTATTTGCTTATCATTTTGGGTCTACTTTAAAAAATCCAGCCAGCCTGCAGTCTCTCCTCTCACCTCTCATCATTTCAATCTTCTCACAGGAAGAATAAAGAACGGTATGTGTCACAGATCTCTGTACTGAGCAAAGTGTGTCCATAGCATTTCATTCTCCAATCCATCTCTGAAATCTGCTATAACCTTATGGGAATACAGAAAAATGTGAAGCGCCCATACCTGCCTTTTTTTTTAATACCATTTCAAGATATCCATAGATTAATCAAGTGTCAACTGAGTCAAACTTTATAGTTCACAAAATAATCCTTAACAGTCTTTGTCTAATAAAACATGATTTTTTAAAAATGTTACTAATTGGTATTTTGCATTACAAGTTTCTAAATTGTTGAGACTTAAATCTAGTTAAAAATTCTTTTTTAAAATTATTTTTATTTTATATTGGTTTGCATACAAAATTCATATGCATTTATTTCACTTACATACATTGATTTTCACACATTCCTCTAGTCATATTGTGTTTTATATGATCATTCCCATGCACTGTTTTATAAAATCAATTACCATTGATCCATGCCCATTATGATCCCACCTTTTCTGGTCCTGACTGAATTTTTTTCTTAATTCCTTCCCCCTGGTTGCAGAATTTTAAGATAATCATTATGAGGTGTTGACTGATACAAATCACTTTGCTCCTTTGAGAAAATGGTTTGTTTTTAACAGTGACTGCAATTTGCCCTTTGGCAAGTTTTTGTGACACATATAAACCATACAGTTTCATTTATATATAATAACTTAAAAGATTATTTCTCTACTGAATTGTTAGTTTCCAACAAGTTGATTCAGAATCATGGCAATGTCATATGTGTTAGACCTATTTTCAATGCTACAACCTTTTGGAAGGAGTGAGTGAAAATGGAGATATTCTGTAAGTATAAAAGAAATAAATGTCATCATTCATGATGTTGTATATTGTTGGATTAGAACTGACACGGAGGTGACCTTGCAGTAGGCTTTCAGAGAATGTAAATCAATTGCATGCGAGGAGACTGACCATTTTCCTCCCACAGAGCAGCTGGTCAACTCACACCACCTGCCTTTGGGTTGGCAGCACAATGACTTACCAGTAAGTCACCAGAGCTCAAGTAATAAATTAGTGGATTCAAAGGTATTTTTTTGGTATGTATAAATCTATGAACTTAAGTGTAAGTATATACTTGGATTCCCAGGCATAAATATACCAGAGGGTTCCCATTTAAAAAACATAAGTGAAAAAGTGAAAGTGAAGTAGAGGGGGTGGAGGGTGAAAAACAATGTCTTTGAACTTTTTAAATATGCCAGTATAAAACAAAGTGGGGGGCAACAAAAAAACCCGGAGTACATAAAAAAATATACATATGAGTTTTCAATTATAAATATAAACTTAAAGGATTTAATAGGAAAAAAGGGGATGGAGAATGTAAAATTTTCTATTAATTTTATATTGGTTACATATTAAAATAAAGTCATTTTAAACAAATTCTGTCATCTGAGGGGTTTGAACAACCCACTTTTAGGCTAGTAGTCCAATAAGTGTTTACACCACTTGAATATCTTGACAAAACCGTTTTGTTCAATATTCTTAGAAATACATAGAATAAAATAGTAACTATGATAAAGGCAAACAACGTCCCTTAACAGTTGCATTAAGTATATTATAAATTACTTGTGTGTTCTAGAGCAAAATCTATTATAATTTTTCATAAATGACATATCTATACCTAGCAACCCATGGATCACCAAAAGAACAAACAGATATGTCTTAGAAAGGGTGCAGCCGAGTGCTCTTTGGAGGCAAGAATGATGAGGTTTTGCCTCACATACTTTGGGCACCACCACCACCTACCCTTCCTCCTGTCTGTTGTTGAGTGACAACGAATCATAGCGATCCTATGAACAAAAGACCTATGACCCCTATCCTATGCCATCTGCAATCTCTCTAATACACTGAAGCCCATAGCTACCGTTATTCTGTCAATACATTTCATTTGGAATCTTCCTTTCTTTCATTCTCCCTCCACCTTTCAAAGCATGATGTCCCTTGCCAAGAAATAGCTTCTTCAGGCAACATGTGAAAAGAGGTAGGGCGGCCTGAGAATGGATATATCTGACTTTGACCAACTCCACAAAGAGTAACTGTTCCTGTCAACAGCATCAAAATGAAAACAAACAAAAAATTCCCATGAGGTCACACAAGTCCCTCATGTGCCCAAACCTCTTTATATTCATCTCAACACCAGTCTTACTGCTTTGTTGTTGTTTTTATATGCCACTGAGTCAACTACTATTCATAACGATTCTAAGCACAATAGCTCTGAACTGTGTTCTATCCTGAGCCAATCTCACTGTCTCTGACACATCCATCATCATTACCCCAGTTATTGTGTCAATCCATCTCATCCAGGGTTTTCCACTCCTGCACTGTCCCTCGAATTTTCCAAGCATGATACACCTCTCCAAAGACTGATCCTTCCTGGCTACATGACCGGAGCATGTGGGACAAAACCTCAATATTCTTCCTTCCTACGAGCAGCTTGGTTTTACCTTCTCCAGGACAGACCTCTTAGTTTTCTTGGCAGTCCAACGTATGTTCAACAGTCTTTTCCAGCACCATAACTCAAAACATGAATAATTCTTCTGTCACCCTTGGTCATTGTCCAGCTCTCAGATACATAGGAAGTCAGTGTGAAGACTATGGCCTACATCAGGTGCACCTTAGTCTCTAGACTGATATCGTTACTCTTCAGCATTCTGGGCAGGTTCCTGACAGCTGATTTCTCTAATACAATTAATCTTTTGATTTCCTGACTGCTGGCATTAAGACTGTTGACTATGTAACTGATCAAGCTGAAATTGTTAACAATCTCAATCTCTTCTCCATTTATCATGATGCTACCAATTGGCTCAGAGATTAGAATCTTCATTTTCTTGATTTGAGCTTCAATATATATTGTAAACTACAGTTCTTGATCATCTACAGTAAATACTTCAGGCCTTCTGGGACCAAAATCTGATGTGATAGCTCAGAGACCACACAGAACCACATTGGGGATGTCAAAAGATTGTAAATTAGTAGCAGAATAGAGTCAGGGCAGCTTCCAAAATATGCTTCTAGGCACTTGAGCCTTGAGCCTTGGGGCTTTAGGTCAGTGTTACAAAGCTCTTAATCCTGCCAATTATGGCTCTTTCACCACTCCATCTCACCCCTCATCCTCCAGTTATCCAACAAACTTGGGCAAAATCTCTTGGATTTTAGAACTATGAGGGACAGTGGTTCTATTTTATGTCAGGTGACTGGTTCTCCACTGTGGCTCCTACTGCTATAGGCTCTAGACTGGCTGACACAAGACTCTCTGGCTCCAAAAGACTTACTGTGTTCTTTTGCTGGTGGGGAAGATCCTCCAGTTCTATTTTCAGAACCACTGAATTCAAACCCAAGATTAGCCAATTCCCTCGTGGATAGGCTAACACATCCTATTCACATATTCTCGCCCATCGGCATGGCAAAGTAAGCTAATGAATCTTGTTGCTGTTATTGTTATGAGCATTTAACTATGACTCATAGCGACCCTATGAACAAAAGCCCTGAACTCCGCCCTATCCTGAGCCAATCTCACCATTTCTAACACACCTGCCCCTGCTGCCCCAGTCACTGAGACAAGCCATCTCATGAAGAAGATCTTCTTCTGTATTGACCCTATAAGCTTCCCAGGGAAGCCATTTGGACAACAAATCCTTAAAAACACATATGTCTAAAGATCAGAGATGAATCTTCACCATCTTTGTCTCCAAGGAGCACTCGGACAGCATTTTTCCCCAACACGTATTTATTTGTTTTGTTTAGGTTTTTGGTTTTTTTTTTTTCAATTCTATATATCTTTAGTGCTCTTCTTAAATGCTACAACTCAAAGGCACCAATTGACTTCTGTCATCTTAATTAATTGTGCACCTATCAGACACATAGCAAGTGATGGATAATATCCTGGCCTGAAGCAGGTACACCTTAGCCTTCACACTGTCATCTCTTAATGATTTTGGAAAGGTCCTCCCTGTTAGAAACACTCTTTTATCATTTATCTGCAATGACCTTGTTAAACTTTCAAGCACCAGAATAATTGTAATTCTACAAACTCTTTCTCTTTTTTGACATGAATTTTCTCTCCTCTCTCTTATTCTAACCTTGCATGTCATTGTCCACTAGAGTCAATCTTTTGGATGCTAACAATAATAACTGAGAGATCTAAATGCAGCTATATGGCTAAGTGTGGCATGGGGAAAAATTTTGTGCTGTAATTTCAAATGCATGTAGTTCAAATCAACCAACTACTCCACAGAAGAAGGATGTACAATCCCTCCTGTGCAATTTACTACTTCTGAAAACCCACTGAAGGGTCAGCGATGTGTTGTTTCTGATTCAAAACCACACAAGAGCAGCCATAAGTAGCCACTGGCAGTTTAAATGTGCACCTCTGGTAGCAATGTCCAAAAAGCTGCATTCGTAGATGTTCAAGTCTACCTGCAGATGTGTGACAGAAAGATCAGCAGTCTCCTTCTATTATAATTTAAAGACTTGGAAGCCTGATGGAGGGTTACTATGAGCAGGATCTGACTTGATAGCAATGAATGAATCATGTAAAAAAGCTATGAGATATCATTTTAAGGGAGCTCTTGTGTCCTAGTGGCAAGAAGCTGTGCAGGAATCTGAGGGTATGTGGTTTGAATCCAGGAGATGCTCTACTGGAGAAGGAGGGGCAATCTCCTCCTGTGCCAGTCGGATCAGATTCGACGGTACAAAGCAAGAAACAAACAAAGAAAAAACTACACAAAATAACAGAGGCATGCCTTAATGTCAATGTACACTGGAGTTTAAAGATTTAACATCACCCTCCTCCTGAAAGAACAGAATGTAAGATGTCCCTTTAATTTTTATAAGTAATATACATTGAAATTAAAATATTGTTCTATATTTTGGATTAAATAAAATAAATGCTGGCTGTTGATTTCTACTTTAAAATATATGTTGTTCTTGTTGTTATGTGCCGTCGAGTCGCCTGCGACTCATAGCGACCCTATGTACAACAGCCCTAAAC
>NW_006399894.1:7555061-7569917 GCF_000299155.1 Elephantulus edwardii
TATTTTGCTTTGTCATTCCGTCCTGCCTTTTGGAATCTTCTGTTCAGCTCTTTAGTGTCTTGGATTCTTCCTTGTGCTTTGGCTTCTCTACCTTCCAGTGCAATCTTCAGAGTTTCTTCTGACATAGGTAGAGATTAGATATAGATATATAAATACTGTTACCGTTGTTGTTAGGTGTCATTAAGTCAAGCATAACTCATAGCATCCCTAAGAAAAACAGATCAGAACCTTTTCCTATCCTCTGTCAGACTCATAAACTCCAATACCCTCAAGCTCAGTGCTGTAGTCATTGTGTCAATATGTCATTTAGGGTTTTCCACTCTATCACTGTTGTCGTTGTTGATTGTTGTCAAGTCGAGCGCAACTCATAGCGACTCTACAAACAAAAGACCCAATGCCTTTCCATAACCGTCATCATTTCTCCATGTTCATAGAGTTTCCAGGGGCATGCGGTTTCGAAAGTGGATGCCTCTCCTGCTTCTAAACCTGTTTTACAACTGAGAGTTCCATCAAACACTGTCCACATTGGGAAGCCAATCTGGTATTTGATACCCCAATAGCACAAAGTCCAGCATCACAGCAACCCAGGTTACTTCATACAGCACATTGACAAAGAGTGATGTACAAAGTTGAAGAGTGTTTCTACAGATATAACAGCACTAGTTTCACTCAGCAATGGTTATGTGTCATCGAGTTGAATACGACGGAGTAAGTTTTGTACAAAAGACTTAAACTCTGTTTTATGACTAACATCATTTTTGTACAGAACTCTGTTCTATACCTACCATCATTTCTGTGGCTGCTATTACATTTCTCCTGATGAACACTAGTCTATATTATGCATTGTATAGAACTTTTATACCTTATGTCTCCTTTGATGCTTATATTTCATATCACATACTCACTGATGTCAAGTTGAAACTGACTCACAGCCGGCCATCCATTTGGTTTCTGAGGGTGTCAAACGAACAGGAGATGCCACTTTTTCTTCCCAGGAGCCTTTGTTGGATTCACACCTCCAGAGAGACGTGGTCTTTATATTAGTAATTCAACTCCCTACAGACTAAACTACCAGACAGACCTCCCCTTCTATTTTATTATTTTCTACATAGCACAGTGAATGTATATGATATAAACACAAATAAACATATTTTGACTTATGTAAAAGAGCAAGGGCCATGTGGAGATGGTCATAATTGACCTCTACCAGCTCCACAAGTGGAACAATCCTCAACAACAACAGCCAGAACACAAAGCCAAGATCAGATCAGACGTGCCCCTTTCATGCCATCCCAACGCAATCTTACTGCTTTACTGGGTCCAAAGTCCACTGCAATAGCTCACTTACCACACAAAACTATCTTAGGGAAGCCAAAAGGCTATCATTCAGGTTAGCAGCAGGATACACTCACTCAGTAGGACAGCTTCCTAAATGTCATCACAAGCACCTCAGCCTTTAGCCTCGAGGCATTAGGCTCTTAATCCTGCCAATTATGGCTCTTCCCTGCCTCAACTGCCCCTAGTCCTCCCCAAACCTGGGCAAAAGTCTTTTAAATCTGGTTCTCTGGGGTAGTAATCCTAATGTTAGCTACATCTCATGTCAGGTATGGGGCCCTGGTCTGACAGGTATAAGTATCTATGGCCCCAAAGAATGCAACTAAATTCCATCGCTTTGTCTTTGGTGGTGGTGAAATGCTCAGATTTTGCTGCTGGCTCTGTTCAATTTAACAGTGAGGCTAGCTAATCTCCTTGTGGATAGACTAAAGCACCCTGATCATATATTCCCTCCACCCACACAGTGAAGTCAAACTCAATGGTTATAAAAGCCATGTTGAAAAATAAACCCTTAACATTACAACTTATTACAAGTACAAATTGAATATTCATTTTAGTTGAAATCTGCTTCTGTGAAAAGTGTTCAATTTGATTATTTATTTCAAGAATGTTAAGAGGAAAGATAGCCAATTTTTTCTATAACTTTTTTTAGCAAATATTCCATGTGTTTAAGAAAATTAATGTCTTGTGACAAAATGGAATTTTATGTAATTCTCTTCATATTCTCAGACAGGTTTGGGAGAGGATTATTCTATTTTGAAAACTTTTGAATATACTATTTGAAATGTGTTGTATATCATAAATGTTAAATTTTTAAAACACAGCTAATTATGCCCCAGACTGCAAAATCTTATTGAAAGAATTTCTTATTCATATCTACATTTACAGAAGTACCATCTGTTCAATAGGAAAATTAATAGCAGATATTTTACTCTTATTTTAAGATATTTCTTAGTCATGAAAACAAATAGTCAAATAAATAAATAAAAGGCTAAACCCAACTGTAAAATGTTTGCTAAAAACAACTCTACAGCAATGCAAATTTGTCTAATCCTGTTAGAAAAGAAGAAGTATTAAACTATCACCTCCTAATTAAAATACCAAAAATTCTCCTCACTCATTTTTCATAGGCAGCCAAATTATTAGCAGCCAGGACAGAATTAATAAGATATCAATTCCTCTCTGTAAATGGATAAAGGCAGGGTTCAATCATGCTAGGATTAGACAATGGTTTATAGTTTATACAATTTTTATAGGAGCCCTAGTTGGAGTTCTGGTCACTTGATGTTGCTATGTGACATCAAGTCACTTGTGAACCATAGCAATCCTATGTACAATAACTCTGAAGCCTGTCCTATCCTGAGACAAACTCACTGTCTCCAACACACCTGCCACTATTACCCCTACTGATAGTCACTGTGTCAATCCATCTCATCCAGGGTCTCTCCTGATTTGTCCTTCTACTCTCCCAAGCATGATGTCCTTCTCCTGGTCCTCCTCCTGGAAACATGCCCAAAGTATGTGAGATACAGCTTCAAAATCCAGACAGCAACTTGGTTTCACCCTCTCTAGGACAGACCTGTTCTCTTGGTTTAATGGTTAAGGAACTGCACTGTCAACACAAAGATACGTGGTACAAATGCACCAGCTGCTCCTTGGGGAAAAGATGGGCTATCTCCTCCTGTACAATAGTTATTATTTTGAGTACCAAAGAACTGGAACCAACTCATAGCTGACTCTCCAGTGAGTTTTCAGAGAAAGTAAATTACACAGGAGGGGATTATCCAACCAACCTTCTCTGTGGAGCAGCTGGCGGATTTGAACCAAGTATCTTTGGGTTGGCAGCTCAATTCCTTAACACTGACCCACTAAAACACTCAGATATAACTCAGTGGTGAACAACAATAACAACAGTGGTGTAGTACAGTGCATGTTGGTCTCCTAACTGAAAGAATGCTGGTCCTTTGGAACCTATCAATCACTCCAACAGAGAAAGATAAGCTGTAAACATTTGCAGCCTCAGAAACTCAATGGAGATTACTTACTATGAGTTGGGACAGAATCAATGCCAATGTGCTGTCCAAGTTACATGTTTTATAAGATTCACTTTATCTAATTTCTTCAAGTTATTTGTTTTTTTCTGAGATAAAAATTGTCTCCACAACACAAATATAATCAACAAAAGTTGACAATGTTAAAAGTAGGGACATAGATCACTTTATAAGGTCTAACGTAATACAATGTCTTGTTTCAAAAACCCAACTTTACTTTTGAGTCAAATTACTTCTTAATAATGTACCTGTATTTCAGGTTGGATACTGGTAAACTGTAATCACCATAACTTTTTTGGAATAAGTGTTAAAGGCTTTAGAATGTTTTTTGTTCACAATAGGACAGTGAGAATCTCTGCTTTTCATAGGACTTTCTAGTCATTATACTATAAAAGATCACTACAAGCAAGGATTAAGATCATTTCAACAGTGGCTATTATTAGGAATGAAATTATTATTATTAAGAATTCTAGGAAAAAAATAAGAGCCATAATCAATTACATACTTCTCAGCAGAATTTAAGGAATATCTTTTATTTGAGGGAATTAAATTAAGAACAGAAGTTCTATTGACACTGAAAATATTTTTGGTATGAAATCCTACTGGAACATTGAATTCTCTAAGGGGTATCAAATACACCACTGAGGCTTCAGTTTTAATAGGATTGGATGCTAATAATTAGGTTATTAGCAGTCAGAAAGGTACAGTGAGTAATAGAATGGGAAAAATACTAATACTTTAAGATTTTCTAATGCCCTATCTCAGACTTATACTAACCTTTTTAAAATAATATTTTAATAGGTTAAAAGTCCTTTGTTCTCTTAGAACAAATGAGAAAGATCTCGATATCAATATGAAGCACTGTATTGATGTTTTCATCTCCACCCTATAATTTAAGGCTGAGATTCATGGTACATAAGACTTCTCACCTGGTATCAGATACTTTTTAAGTGGATCAGTAAATAGGAATAAAGCACTTCAACTAGATACTGCTAAGTTTTCTGTGGCTGTTTTCCTCTTTAAACAATATGTTGCATGAAACACCCTTTCTTTTCCAGCAAAGCATCATCCCCTTAAGGCAGTTCAGATCAAGAAGCCTAGTTAAAAGTGTCCATAAGGCCCATGAGTACATCCTGCATAAATATCTTAGAATTCAGCTGACATAGGCAGGTCCAGGTTCGCCTTCCTCACAACTTTTACCTTTACTGACATTCCCTTGAGAGAGACCTGGGAAGCCCACGTATTCTCTCTCGAAATACACTACCTAATAAATCTTCTGCTTTTCCATCCCAATGCCTATTTCCAAGACTTGGATTTTTGTGGACTTGCTCATCACCACCAGCAGCAGCAGATGAGTGGCTTTGCAGTAACAATAAATTTAATACATTTAGAGTTAATTTTCATGAATTTGGCATCATTCAAGAAGCTGCACTCTGGGAAGAAGAATGTCACATCAGGATTTGAAAAAGACTCATCAACAACATGCGCTATGCAGATGGCATAATCTAGCTTGATGAAAGTAAGGAGGCCTTGAAATACTTACTGTAGAAATGAAAATCTTCAGTCTTTAATATGGATTGCATCTCAATAAGAAGCAAAAAATCCTGACCAATGGACTGACAGACATCATCATTATAGATGGAGAGAAGATTGAAGCTGTCAATGACTTCATCTGACTTGGCTCCATAATTAACTCCCTTAGTTCTGCGGTCAGTAGATCTGGCGATATATTGCATTGGACAAATCCTCTGTCAGGGACTTTCCAAAATAGTGAAGAGTAATTATGTCAGTTTGAAGACTAATTTTTCTTTCTTTTTTTTTTTTATGGTTGCAGAGATGTCTCCATCTTGTTTTTTATTAGGGATGTGACAAATCTTTGATCCGTATTCGATTCGTACATGACAGTGCCATTTCCCCCAAATTTTGCAATTCAGTTGATTATCTCCCCACAAATAAATTTTGGATATTCATAATTGTTCATCTGAGACTTCCTTGGTGAAGTGGCATTTATCGTGACCATTAATTAGTGCTGCAGCACATCTACATATGACATGCCATTTAGGAGGCATACTGCTGAGGGTTGTAAATGAACAGTCAATGTTCAAGTACAGCCAAATCATGAACAGCTGGATAAGAGGCCTCTATGTGGAATTTGTGGGGAAAGAATACATATGGGAGGGGGGAAAAGGCAGAGAATAGTGTGGAATTCTTTTTTAAAACTGTGTGTAATACAAATTCAGCCAAACCAATAGTGCAAAAAGTTACAAAGCAGGGTCTCCATGGCCTCAAGACTAATATTTTGAAGACTGATTCCAGCCATGGTCTTTTCCTTTACTTGCTGTGCCTCTGAGAGGTGGCTAATGAATAAGGGTGACAAAAATAAGAACTGATCCTTCTGAATTGTGGTACTGAAGAAGAACACTGAATATATCCTGAACTACAACAAAACCAAGCAAACAAACAAAAATCACAAAAATAAAAACCCAGATATGTCTTGGAGAAAGAGCAGCCAGAGTGTTCCTTAGAGATAAGGATGATTGAAAACTTGTCTTACATATTTGGAGCATGTTGCTAGGAGAATTTATCCCTTAGAAAGGTGATAAGATGATGCTTGAAAAGGTGGAGGGTTAGTAAAAGAGGGGGAGACCCTCAACAAACAGATTGACACAATAACTGCAGCAATGGGCTCAATGTGTCAAAGATAATGGAGAAGGCACAGGATAGGACAGGGTTCAGATAGGCTATTTAACTTGATGACACTTAAAAACAACAATAACAGTATAGTCATGAATTTGAACCCTTAGTCTTACACTTTCTTGTTAGGCAATGTTGACAAAATTATGTAAGTGAAACTAGGTTTTTCTTTTCCAGGAGTAGTACATACCAAGGTTTTCAACAATCAAAACAATACATACAAGGACAGTGTATTGACGAAAACCTCAAGGTTTTCAGCAACCAATTGTTAAGTGACCTTGAATTGGTTCTACTTCATAGCAAACACCATAGCTCTATACTATCTTCACAGTCTTTGCTATGTTTGAGGCTACTGTGGTAGCCACTGTGTCAATTCATCTCCTTGAGCCTTTGCTGCAGACACTGTATCGATCCATCTGGAAGAGGGGATCCATCTCCTTTGACGACCCTACACTTTTCCAAGTATGATGCCCCTCTTCAAGGTAACATGCCCTGGCAACATATCCAAAGTATGTGAGACAAAACATTATCACCTTTGCCTCCAAGAAGCACTGTAACTGCATCTTCTCCAGGACATGTCTGCTCTTTTGGCAGTGCATGGGATATTCCACACTCTTTCTCAATACCACAGCTCAAAGACATAAAGTCTTCTTCTGTGATCCTTATTTGTTGTCCTTATTTAACTGACTGAAAAGGGCATGACCTGAATCAGGCACACCTTGGTGCTCATACTAAAATAATTTCTCCTCAAAGATCTGGAGAAGTCCCTGACTGCCGAATTTACTAGTGCAATACTGACAGCAGGTACCAAAGGTGCTGACTGTGGATCCATGTAAATGAAGTGACTGACAGTTTCAATCTTTTCTCCATTTTTCACTCTATTTCTAGCCTCATTTCTCTCAGTAAGCCCATTCTCTCTGACTACCCATCCTTCTTCATTGTTTCCAACTTTTGCATTCCAGTCACCAATTATCAGAAACACATCTTGACTGTATCTTTGTTCCATTTCAGACTGCAAGAATTGGTAAAAATCTTCAATATTCTCCTCTTTGGCATTACCTATTGGATATATATATCTGAACAATAGTCATATTAAAAGGCCTTCTTTTATGTGAATGGATAATATCCTATTACTCATAACATTTACTTCAGGATAGAATTTGAAATTGTCTTTTTAACTATGAAAGCAACACCGCTGTGCCTTTGGTTTTCATTCCTGGCATACTATCTCATGTTATAATCTGATTCAAAGAGCCCAGAGCCAGTCTGTATCATTTCATTAATGTCTAGAATGTTGATGTTCATAGGTTCCATTTTATTGTTCACAAATTTTATATTTCCTACATTCACACAGAATATATTCCATGTTCTAACTCTTAAAGGACGTTTATAGCTGTTTCCATTATTTTGATTGACTTTCAGTTTGGGCTCCATCTCTAATAAAGTGATTATCCTTGTTTGTCTTCTGCTCATAGGGTTTTACAAGGCCAGCTATTTTAGAAGCGGATGGTCAGTCCTGCTTCCAGCCTGTCTTTACCTGGGAGTTCTATTAAAGACAGTCCCCCATGGATAACTCTTCTGGCATTTGACAATGAGTACCATAGCTTTCAGCATTACAGTAACCCACAGGTGACTTCAGTACAACAACCTGACAGGCAAGTGATCTACTAGCAAAACAAGAGTCATCAGAGCTCCATATAAAATATGCAAAGGCAAATAGTAGCTTTAATAGCAAAGTAATATCAATATGAAAAAACATGTGGTTGCATTAGACAAAATCTAGCTCATACCTTCTTATGCATTTTACAATGAATAAATAGTAGTTATGAATATTCTTGGAAATCAAAACCTGGGACACTATATTATTAATTGTTATCAGGTGCCATGAAGCTTACAACATATCATACTGACCTTATGAACCACAAATCAGAACCTGTCTTATCTTGTGCTGCTGTCATGATCTTACTCATACTCAATGCCATTGTTGCAATCATTGTGACATATCATTAGTGAGTATAATTTGTCTATATCCATGTTTAAGAGAAAGGATTATGCCAAAGAATTATGCACTGAACATTGAACTTCAAGTTCAAAGTTTAACTCTGTTCCTTTTTTTCTTTCTTCTTCTTCTTTTTTTTACCTTAATCAAGAAGTCAGGAAATCAAAAACTATGTCATCTTGTGGAGGTATGCAGTGAGGGACCTCTCCAAGGTACTGAGGTGCAGCATGGTCAGTTTGAGAACTAATAAGCACTTGATCCAAGCCACGGTCTTTCAATTGCTTCCTATGCTTCAGAAAGCTGGACATTGACTAAAGTTGACAATAGAAGAAGCAAAGCGTTTGAGTTATGTGTTGGAGAAGACTACTGAATATTTCATGTTGCTGTTGTTGTTGGGTACTGTAAAGTCACTTGGAACTCATAGCAACCCGACGTACACAACCGCTCCTATCCTGAGCCAATCTCACTGTCTCTGACTCACCTACCCCTCTTATCCCAGTTATTGTCAATCCATCTCATCTGGGATCCTCCTCTCCTGTGCTGTCTCTCAACTTTGTAAGCATGATGTAACTTCTCCAAGGAATTCTCCCTCCTGGCCACTTGCCCAAAATATGTGAGACGAGATTCAAAATTCTTGTCTCTCCAAAGAAATATATCTTGTAATAGGGTGCTACTTGGAGAGAAGAATGATTGATGAAATTCTGTCTCACATAGTCTAGGCATATAGGTAGAGGAGGCCAGTTCTTGGAAAATATCATCATGCTTGGAAAAGTGGAGGATGAGCAATACTGAGGAAGAGCCTCAATGGATTGACAAAGGGGCTGGAACAGGTGCAAGATAGGGCAGGTTTCAGGTCTGCCATTCATTGGGTCACTATGAGTTGTGATTGACTTGATTGCACCTAACACTATTGTTGTTGTTGTTGTTATGTGCCGTCGAGTCGTTTGCGACTCATAGCGACCCTATGCACAACAGCCCTAAACCCTGCTCTATCCTGCGCCAACCGCACCGCCTCTGACAAACCCATCCCGATTACCCCAGTCACCGAATCAATCCATCTCATAGAGGGTCTTCCCCTCCTGCGCTGTCCCTCCACCCTCCCAAGCATGAGGTCCCTCTCCAAGGACCCGTCCCTCCTGGCAACATCTCCAAAGTATGTCAGACGAAGCCCCAGAATCCTTGCCCCAAGGAGTAGCTTGGTTTAATCCTCTCCAAGATGAATCTGTTTGTTTTCCTGGCAATCCATGGTACATTCAGTACTTCTTCAGTACCACAGCTCAAAAGCATCCACTCTACTTCTGTCCTCCCTAGTCATTGTCCAACTCTCTGATGCATAACAAGCGATTGCAAAGACCATGGCCTGTATCAGGCGTACCTTAGTCTCCAGAGAGACACTGTTGCTCCTGAGTAGAAGCTAAATTTTGCACTGCCAAATATGGCTAGAAATACACAATGTGAAGAGGATAAAATTGATGAATAGGACCTTCTAAAGATTAAATCCCTGTGCACATCAAAAACTTTTCCCAACAGATTGCAAAGACAACCTACTGACTGGAAACAAACATTCCGTAAACCATCTCAGACAAGACACTCATAATGAACATCTACAGAATATACCTGGGCCTCCACTAGAAAAGAGACTAATAATCCAATTACAAAATGGGCAAAAGACACGGAAAGAATTTTCACAGAGTAATATATTTGAATGACCAACAGACACATGAATAAATGCTGAAAATCAATGCCAAAAAGAGAGATGCAAATCAAATGATGGTATCTTACTCCAGTAACAATGTCAAAGTTTAACATGATAGCAGGTAAATAAATGTTGGAGATGATGTGGTGAGACAGGAACTCTTATACATTGCTGGAGGGATTGTAAAATAGTACAACCACTCTGGAAGGCAGTTTGGTGATTCCTAAAAATAAAGCTGAACACAGAAATTCCATATAACCTAGCTATTCCATTGCTTGGATTATACCCTGAGAAAATGAGAACTAGGCACAAATGGAGACTTGTATACCAATGTTCATAGCAACATTATTCACCATCACAAGAACATGGAAAACAGCCTAGATGTCCAACCACAATCAAATGGACTGAGAAATTATGGTACATTCACACAATGGAATACTACTCAGCACACAGGGGCAATGATTTTGTAAATTATTAAGTAACATGGGAGGTACTGGAGAGCATTATGGTGAGTGAACTAACTCAGTCCCACAAGGACAAATATTGTATAAAACTATTATTGAAGAATGAGTATGAGGATCCAAAGGTGGGGGCGGGGGAATGGGTGGAAGCAGAGGGATGAGGATGTATAATTTGATGCATGGGGGTGGTGAGGGAAATCAGAAGAACCTGGTATGTAAAACAATATATTCAAAATTTGTAAATAAACTAGTATTGTTGTTGTTGTTATGTGCCATTGAGTCACTTGCAACTCATAGCGACCCTATGTACAACAGCCCTAAACGCTGCTCTATCCTGTGCCAATCGCACTGTCTCTGACACACCCACCCCAATCACCCTAGTCACTGAATCAATCCACCTCATAGAGGGCCTTCCCCTCCTGCGCTGTCCCTCTCCAAGGACCTGTCCCTCCTTACAACATGTCTATAGTACGTCAGATGAAACCTCAGAATAACTAGTATAATCATAATTAAAAAAAGAAGTTAAATTTTTCTTGGGAAGAAGTGACTAAAATTAACCAGAAGAGTGGCTGTTTAGTTAGGTTTACATAAATTTTAATCACAAAACACTACATTCAGTTGCTTAGTAATACTGGTTAAATGTTTCATTTCAACAAGTACTAACTTAGCAGCAATTATAGAATGAATTTTATTAAGCCATGACTAGAAAATACCTTTTAGGAGAATAAAATGTTAATTAAACAAGATTTTCAGTAAATATTACCACAGATTTTAGTTTTAGGGAATTTTCCTGTTAACCCAAAGGTGGTGTATCTCTGGCAAGGTCAAATCCATCAGTGTGTCTAAGGGGAAAAAAGATGGACAATTTCCTTCCTGGAATTTTACACCCTTCAAAATCACATTGGAGGGTAGGCTACGAGTCAGTTCCAATACAACGACAGTGAGTTTTGAGTTTTCTTTGAAGGGAAGGGAAAGAACAGAGAGTGGTTTGAAACACCTCGTTCTAATATGTACAAAATTTTAAAATATTTACATTTTCCCCTATGATACTTATCTGTAGAATGCTGAGGTTGAGTTAGAGTTGCGCTCTAACTCCAATCTTAACATAGGTTAAGATGTCATTTGAGTTTCTTTTTGATTCTTGAAATGCTAGGGCTAGAAACAATTGATAGGGGAGGCAAACATTCAAGCCTGGTAAAAAAATAAGCCACCAGTACAGGAAGCAAATAATGACATGTGTGGAAATAGTGTTTCAGGTATGTAAGTGATATCAGAGAACAGTAGACCAGATTAAGAATCATTTGCTAAAAATTTAGCTATCCATGCTAATCTCATTGTCCATACAATGCTCCAAGGTATGCCCAGATTGTTGTTGTTGTTGTTAAGTGCCACAGAGTCACCTGTGACTCATAGCAACCCTGTGTACAATAGCTCTAAACCTGCCCTATTCTGAGCCAATCTCATTGTCTCTGACATACTTAACCCACATTACTTGAGTGACTAAGTCAATCCATCTCACCTAGCTTCAATGTCACAGTTCCTCCCTGATAAGGGTGTATTTATTCTAATAAATCTCTTTGCTTTCTATCTTCACTTCTGCCTGCTTGCCTTTCTTCTTGGCCTAGCTCTCCAACAAGGACACAGCCTACACTCTTGGCTCCGTGTTTTAACAAGGTCTCAGCCTACAATGAGATTATTTTGAACAAGGCTAACAATGGTCCTTCTAAGGACCCCACGCTGTACACTAAAGTCAGCTTTCCAAAGGGCCACTGAAACTGCTATACAGTGTGCTTCCGTAGTAACCCGGCCACTGTTCCTCCTAGTTTCTTCTGCCTGGTTTAATTCTTTAAATGGGTGTTAGAAGCAAACATGGGCATTTACCCCAGGTCACAAAACTGGTCAAGTAACTTTGCCTCAGTAAACATGAGTTTGGAAGTAGATTAATTCCACCAGTAGGGAAGGGATGACACACAGAGTCAGGAATCCAGTTTAGGCTGGTTGTTCTTGTTGTTGTTATATGCTGTCAAGTGTCCTGTGACTCCCAGAAACTCCATGTACAACAGCCCTAAACCTTGCTCTAGCTTGTGCCAATCTTATTGTCTCTAATACACCTACCCTCTTTACCCCAGTCACTGAATCAATCCATCTCATCAAGGGTCTTCCTCTCCCGGGCTCTCCCTCCACCCTCCTAAACTCAATGTCCCTCTCCAAGGACTAATCCTTCCTTGCAACATGTCCAAAGTATGTCAGAAAAAGCTTCAGAATGCTTGTCTCCAAGAAGTAGACTGGTCTCACCCTCTCTAGGACAAACTTGTTTGTTCTCCTAGCAGTCCACAATATATTTAATACTCTTCTCCAGCACCAAAGCTCGAAGGCATCAACTCTCCTTTCATCCCTAGTCATTGTCCAGCTTTCTTAAAGTACTTTGAAGAGGTCTCTGACAGCAGATTTTCCAAATGCAATTTGTCTTTTAATTTCCTGGCTGCTAGTGCTAAGAGTGCTGATTGTAAAGCCAAGAAAACTGCAGGTGTTGACAATCTCAATCTCTTCACCATCTATCATGATGCTGCCAATGGGCCTAGTGGTGATAATCTTTGTTTTCTTGATGCTGAGCTTCAATCCATATTGAAGGCTCCATTTCATTAATCTTCTGCAGCAAATGCTTCAGGTCCTCCTCAATTTCAGAAAGCAGCATTGTGTCATTTGCATAACACAGATGCTTATCCTTAATTATTTTCATGGGTCATAGCATCAACCAGCATATAACTGGGTGTAGGAACCCCAGATCGAATCTTGTGAACTTGTAATTTGAAACTGTGTATTCATTTCAATAATGGTCTTTTGTTTTCTTTAGTAGTCCTACTTGTAATTGTACTTCTCATAAATGAAAGAATGCTCATGATTCAGAAGACCAACTTTGGCAACATGCTGCTGGTTCCCCTCATACCAAAACAACCTTTCTTTTGTCCAGGTGGTTCAAATATAAGCAGTTGTGTTGTCAACCCAGGGGATGCAGTTCAAGCCCAGCAGCTGCTCCACAGGAGAAAAGATGGGCAATCTCCTCACATGTGATTAACTGCCTCTGAAAATCCATAGAATGGCCATCTCTGAGTCAGTTACAACTGGGCAGTACATAACAACAAAGATTATGTTCTTTTCCTATCTGGGATAATGCTACGGGTTTGGTGGTTTGTGTTTTGTTTTGTGTTTTTTTCTTTTTAATTAATTAAAATTTAAAAATCAGAAGAGATCCAAATTCTAAACCTATTTTAAAAAAATCACATTTTGCTAAGATAAAGATCTCTAGGTACATAAATGAGTTTCTTAAAAAAGAACAGTATAAACTCTGGATCCCACAAGTTTAAAAATGCTAGATAAAACAGATTAACTAAAAGACTGGCAATTTCTTTTCAATTAGTGGAAGATAAATCTGTTGAAAAAATATTTTGAAGTTATAGCAAAAGGTCTTGAATAATCT
The DNA here is from genome assembly GCF_000299155.1 of Elephantulus edwardii. NCBI lineage: Eukaryota > Metazoa > Chordata > Mammalia > Macroscelidea > Macroscelididae > Elephantulus > Elephantulus edwardii. The sequence continues at coordinate 7,568,776 of NW_006399894.1, forward strand.
TAGAGGTTTCAAAGCACGTATCAAAGCTATCTTATTCGTGGAAAATGCTGTGGATAGGGATTTCTCAAAAGAATTTTATTGATTCTTCATCACTGTTTTCAAAGAAAAGAGCACTTTTTGGAGTGATGAGTTTGTTCATTACCATCAAAAGGTCTCTCAAAGGATTGATCTGAAATAGTTCTTTTGAAATGTAAAGGTCAATAAACATCGTTTTAGTGCTGAATTGGCAAAAGCTGGATCTTTCTAAAGCTGAAATTCACCAAGAGGATTTTCACCTAAAATTCAAGTTAGAAACTAAAGTCTCAATTTGCAATAAGAGTAAAAGGACATGTCACTATGGTTCATAAATGTTTCTCTTCCTATAATGATATAGTACCAAACATGTATATTATGGTAACTTACATTTCATTGTCATCTCTGTCACAAGAAATGAAGCCATTGTTACTTCAAAGACTCAAAGAAACATTTTATATGCTACTGCTTGAATAATTGCACCCATAAAGCAACAGGTTGAGTCTAATGAAATTTTCAGAGCCTTTTAAAGCTTTCTTTTTATTAAAGTGTAGCAGACAACCCAAGAATTAAATTCAGGGGAACATACCTGAAAGATGTCTAAAAGTTGTTTGTTGCAAGATGGTTCAGTGATGATTTTAAGGAAGTTATAATCAAGTCTTATATTTCAATTTTTCCAGTATTTGTGCGTGATTATTTTCTGAGTAAATATAGGGAGAACTGATACAAAAACTTGCTGGCTTTGTCTATGTACCTGCCGTAAAATAAACACTGAGCCACTGTATATCAGGTTTTTGTCCTCTCCATAAAAAAAACCCTTGTTGTTGTTGTTATGTGTCGTGGAGTCGCTTGCGACTCATAGCGACCCTATGTACAAGAGCCCTAAACTCTGCTCTGTCCTGTGCCAATCGCACTGTCTCTGACACTCCCATCCTGATTATCCCGGTCACTGAATCAATCCACCTCATAGAGGGCCTTCCCCTCCTGCGCCGTCCCTCCACCCTCCCAAGTATGATGTCCTTCTCCAAGGACTGGTCTCTCCTCACAACATGTGCAAAGCATGTTAGACGGAGCCTCAGAATCCTTGCCTCTAAAGAACCACCCGGTTTAACTCTTTACAGGATGAATCT
>NW_006399894.1:7570017-7576152 GCF_000299155.1 Elephantulus edwardii
CACTGAATCAATCCACCTCATAGAGGGCCTTCCCCTCCTGCGCCGTCCCTCCACCCTCCCAAGCATGATGTCCTTCTCCAAGGACCAGTCTCTCCTCACAACATGTCCAAAGTACATTAGATGGAGCCTCAGAATCCACTTTAAAAAAACAAACAAAAAAACCCAAACCAAAACAAAACAAAACAAAACCAAGAATCTCTAATTTATAGCTTTTCTTCAAAAGATTATGCTACTTCCTCCTACTTTCTTTTTTCCAGATCTGTTCTTAGTTTAACTATGAACAGTGATGGAGGGCAACCACAAATCAGTTCCCACTCAAGTGCACTGAGACTCAAGTCACTACCTTCCTTAAAGCTTCCTGGGAATTGCTAATAGCACAGTCCATTGCAAATTATACTTCTACCCAAAATCCATGCTGCTCCAATGGTTCAAATCCACCAGCAGCTCCATCAGAGATAGATTGGTAGTTCCCTCGTTACAAATTATAGCCCAGGAAATCTGATGGAGAGTTACTATGGATCTGAAGCAACTCAACAACAATGAGCATGAATTTAATTAAGGCTTCCCACTGTGACTGCTGACTCACTGGATTTTCTAGAAGTTGTAGTGATACAGTGACTTAAGGACTGGACTTCTAAAAGTTCAGTAGTAGGAATACACCAAGCATTCCACTGGAGGAAAATTAAGCAGTCTGCCCTAGTAAAAAGTTATGAGTTCCCATCACCCCTCTCCCAGCGCACTTTTATGAATGAATGTGTGTGTCTTTTTCTTTATGAAAGTAAACTGGGGGTGAGGAATAGGGAGGAAAATGTACAACAATGAATGAATGAAAAATCTTACTACTCTAAACTTTATTAAAATCACAATTTTTAAAAGTTGTGGCTTCAGAAATCCTACGGGGTAGCTATGATCTGTCCTACAGGATCACTTGAATCCAAACCAACTTGATTCCAGTGGGTTAAGTTTGGGATTGGAATTCCAATGAACTTGATTGAATATTTGTTAAGTAAATGACTGAATATTTACTAAACCTACAGATGATAACTGTATAAATATTTAAGTTTTAAAATATATGCTATTAATTCTCGTTAATGTGGGAGGAGGAGTGGCAGCCACTTCCGTAATAGCTTGCCTCCGGAAACCCTATGAACTTGGAGAGAGAATGAAAGACACACAAGTGTTAAGGACTCTCCTTCATAGGGTCGCTATGAGTCGCCTGTGACTCAACGGCACCTAACAACAACAACAACAATTCTCATTAATATTATATAGAGCAGAAATTTATATTCTCACCTCAAATTTTCGTATGCATATTTTTAGATCTGAATTTCTTTTTCCTGGCACCAGACAACATTGTCTGACACCTTTTGAGCTGTAATTTTGGGAGAAGAGCATTGAACATCCCATGGAAAGCCCAAAGAACAAACAGATGTGTCTTAGAAAGAGTGCAGCTGGAGTGCTCTTTGGAGGCAGGAATGATGAGACTTTGCTTCGCATACTTTGGGCATGTTGCTAGGAAGGGCTATTCCTTGGAGATGGACATGATGTTGGGAAGGGTGGAGGGTCAGCAAAACAGAAGACCATCAATCAGATAGACTGACATGGTGACTGCTGCAATGGGCTCTTGTGCGTCAGGAAGTGTGAGGATGGCACAGGATAGAATAGGGTTCAAATCTTTTGTTCACAGGGTCGCTATGAGTTGTTCTCAACTCAATGGCACTTAACAATAAATAATAAGACTCTCAGAATTAAACTTATTGCACAAAAGTATGCATCCATAATCCCCACAAAATCAGATTTAGAGTATTGGATTTTACCTTTTAACAAAGAAACTTATCATGGACATTAGAAAATAATGACACAAAACTTGTTCTCTTCAATATACAGAAATTATTTCTTAGCTTCTCAAGAGAGGTGTCATTTCTTATTGCTGCAATAATTAGATTAACATATTTTTAAAATTATACTATATGTGATAAACAAGCTGGAAAGAAAAATTATTTTTTCTACTTTTTTGTACAATAGGCTTATGTACTATGACAGAAGGTAAAATGGTACCAAACTCTTCTAACTACTTTTTCTTAAAATTTGATGACAATATATAATTCTTTCAAAGAATTAGTAACTTCCTTCTCTACCAAAATAACTCTCACTTTAAAAAGGTATATTTTTAAATTTTCCTCTTTGCTACTATGTTTTATCTAATTCCATGCTAGACAAGGGAGCTCTGGTTGCACAATCTGGTTGCACAGAATAGGGCCATACTTTATCAGCTCTGGTGGAGAGAGAGGAGCAGTCTCCTGCCAAGCAATTTACAGCTTCAAAAACCACTGGAGAGTAAGCTATGAGTCAGTGCTAACTCAACAGCAAAGGTTTTGATTTTCTATTAGTCATATAAACATCCTTCCATATTTATTTTTACAAACCCAGTACTGTGTAAAAACAAAACAAAACATTCTGCATTATCTTCTCTACAATGATCCTCCGACCCAATAAATTAAGCATTAATATTCTCTCTATTTATTACACAAAAAAAATCGTGTAAGTGGGGTCAAGCATTTTTCTAAAGTCCTAAAACTGCCATCTGGCAATGCTGGGATCCTGATAACTCCAGAGCTAGCATTTTAAATAATTACTAAATTATTGCTTTTAAAGTTACAACCAAAAACAACTGAATAAAATTTAAAATCCACCACCATCAAATAAATTAAACTCATGGTGACCCTCTATCAGTGTTTCAAGGTGACAAAGTTTTATGAGGAGAGGACTATCTATATTTCTCCTGCAAAGTACCTGGTAGATTCAAACTGCTGACAATTCACTTTGAATACCAATGACAGAAGACCAGCTGAATGTTGTAGGATGGCATCAAGGATATCATCCATGAAGAGAGCAAAAGGTTATTATAAAGACAGAGAAGAAAGAAAGAAGCAGAATAGATGTCATACTCTTAAAATAGCACTAGAGCATCAAGAAGCCAAACCAAAGGGAAGAGAAGCTGAAGGAAAAGAGTGGAACAGAAGATTTCAAAGGAGAGCTTGAGAAGACAAAACAAAGAATTTTAACAAAAATATGTAGAGAGCTGAAATGAGAGAATAAGAAGGGAAGACCTAATTCAGCATTTCTCAAGGTGAAATAAATTAAAAGCAAATTCAAACTTCAAGTTGCAATACTGAAGGGTGCTATGGGCAAAATCTTGAGTAATCCAGCTAGCATCAAAAGGAGATGGTGGGAATACAGAGAATTACTGTACCAAAAAGAACTGGCTGGCACTGAAATATTTACCATAGGATCAAGAGCCAATGGTAATAAAGGATGAAATTCAAGCTGCACTGAAGACACTGTCAAAAAATAAAGTGCCAGGAATCAACAGGTACAATGTGATATGTCATTACTAATGGATGCAGCTCTGTAATGCTCACCCATCTATGCCTGAAGATTTTGAAGACAGCTGCCTTACTTTTTGACTGTAAGAAATCTGTATTTGTTCACATACCCAAGAAAGATAATCCAAAAGAATGTGGAAAATATAAAACAATATCATTAATATTATATGCAAGCAAAACACTGCTGAAGATCTTTCAAAAACAGGTAGAATAGTCGTGCATAGACAAAGAACTGCCTGAAGTTCAAGCTGGATTTAGAAAAGACTGTACCACCAGGGATATCATTGATGAAGTCAGATGGATCCTGGTTGAAAGCAGAGAATACCAGGAGAATATATAATTGTGCTTTATTAACTATGCAAAGACATTAGATTGTATGGATCATAACAGACTATAGCTAATATTGAGAAGAATAAGAATCCCATGACACTGATCTGTGCTTGTGCGAAAACTAGACCAAGAGGCTGTTTTGTGCACAGAGCAAGGGAACACTTCATAGTTGGAAATTTTAAAAAGTGTGTGTCAGGATTATATCCTTTCTCCATACCTGTTCAATCTGTATGCTGAGTAAATTATCACAGAAGCTAGATTCTACAAATAAGAATGGCGCCAGTATCATAGAAAGACTCATGAATAACGTACATTATGTATATGACATAATCATGCTTGTTGAAAGTGAGGAGGAATTGAAGATGGATTATATTCCAACATCAAGAAAACACAATTCCCACTACTAGACCAATAGGCAACATCATGATATATAGAGAAAAAATTGAAACTGTCAACAACTTCATCTTACTCAGACCCACAATCACAAAACAATTGTTCAGAAGCAAGCATCCACAAAATACCTGCCCTTTATAATTTGTGAATTTATGTTTGTTATCAAGAATTTATGTATGTACATACATGCACACATCTATGAAGCAGTCTACAGAACAGAGCAGGGAAACAATGCATGTTTCAAAATCAGTGCATGGGAATGTATCCTGTCTCCACACCTTATAAATCTCCATGCAGAATGGATCATTTTGGAAGCAGGGTTTTATGAGAAGTGTGGCATCAGGATTGGAAGAAGACTCATCAACAACCTACGTTATGCAGATCACAAAAACTTGCTTGCTGAAACTAAAGAGGACCTGAAGCACTTTCTGCAGAAGGTCAAGGACTGTAGTCTGCAATTTGTATCGAAGTTCAACATCAGGAAGAAAAAGATTCTCACCACTGGGCCAACTGGCAGCACCATGATAGATAGAGAAGAGATTGAGATTGTTAACATTTACTGCTTGCTTGGATCCACAATCAGCACTCTTAACACTACCAGTCGGGAAATCAAAAGATGAACTGCATTGGGAAAATATGCTGTCAGGGACTTCTCCAGAGTACTAAAAAGCAACAATGTCAATCTAGAGACTAAGGTGTGCTTAATCCATGCCATGGTCTTCACAATTACTTATTAGGCTTCAGAGAGTTAGACAATGACTAAGGATGACAGAAGAATTGTTTTGACTTTTGTTGCTGGAGAAGTCTTGAACATACCATCGACTGCCAAGAAAACAAATAGGGTAAAAAAAAATTGGAGAGGGTGAATGTCAGGGCCTGGCTAACCTGCAAAGCAGGATCAGCAAGCATGACCACTCATCTTGGCTTGACCATCCATTCTACAGTAAACAACTCCAGGAAGCAGTATGCTAATGAATAAGGAGGGACCAAAGGCCTCAGAATTCTAGGAATGTTATACCTTCTTGTTTTCCAATAGATATCATAGGATATCCCAGAAGATGTCTTTGTTGTGTGTTGAGGTCTGGGAATGTTTGATCTACCAGTGAGCATCTCAGACAGATAAGAGATAATACAATTACCCCTGCAGGCATGTTCCTAAGAAGTGTGTGTGTGTGTGTGTGTGTGTGTGTGTGTGTGTGTGTGTATACCCTTGCCAGAATATTAAACTTGTTATTTGTCATCAGCAATTAGCCTCTCTGCATCTCCATTTCAACCTGGTGCCTCCTTTTGGCAGAATTCTCCCGACATATCGGGGCTGAATCCCTGATAAGTGAAACCAAGTTTCTCCTTGGAGGCTAGGATTTTGAAGCTCCGTCTCACATACTTTAGGCACATGGCCAAGAGAGACCAGTACTTGAAGAAAGACATCATGCTTGAAAGGGTGGCGTGACAAAGTGTAAGAGGAAAACCCTGGATGAGATTAATTGATATTGTATCTGGGGCAATGGGGGTTAGTGTTATCAGAAGTAGTAAGACTGGCTCAGGACAGGGCAGGGTTCAGAGCTGCTGTCCACATGGTCACTATGGGGGGAAGGTGACTTGACGGCACCAAACAACAATAAGATGAGTAGCTTTTCTGGTGACGTATAAAAGAAGGAATATTTGAGAACTAAAAAATGAAAATGCTCTTTCTTTAGTGCAAGTCAAAAGTAGAAAAGATCGGGACACACCCCTGCATCTCTGACCCACGACCCCCATCTTCAGGTACTGCATTGCTCCCCCCGACCCAGCTCACAACCCCGCCCCCCGCCAGCTCTGAACTTTGGGGCCCTTGGGCCTTCGGCCCTCGGGACAGGACTTAAAGAAAAGGGGGGGGAACCCAACAAAAACAAAAACGAAACAAAAAACCACACAGAAGAACAAAAAAATATAAACCAAATTTATAGCATATTTCAACAGCACTTGAAAAAAGTTGTCCAATATTGAAGATTTCATTTCTTTAGACTACAAAATGCTGTTTGGCCAT
>NW_006399894.1:7580887-7581826 GCF_000299155.1 Elephantulus edwardii
AAAAAAAATGTAGAAAAGAGTTTAAGTACCTCTTTATTCTGACACAATCTTTGTATTCCATTTAAGATCAATTTCTTGTGGATAATAGCATTATCAAGAAATAGCTAATTGCAGTCATTCTTAACACAAAAATAGGTAACTTTCCCCACAACAGACTACCTTTCATCATTAATGCAAACATATTCATTTTTCATTTCATAGGAGAGGGTAATTATATATCTGTAATTCAGCTTCTTGAAAAACCTTTTGATATTAAGCAGTGCTCTCACATGCCTCTATCGGAAAAACTATTCCAGGAAACTCTTTTCTTATTACTGCCATAGAATCAGCTTCAGACCACAGGGTCCCTATGTAGAGCAGAACGAAACTCTGTCGAATCCTGCATCGTCCCTGCTGAGCTTAAGCTCATGGTTGAGGTGACTGTGTCATTCCTTCTCATAGATGGTTTTACTCTAATTTTCTGAGCATGATGTCCTTCCCTATAAACTACGTCCCTTGTGTTAACGTGTACAAAATATGCAAGGCAAAGTCTCACCATCTTTATTTCTAAGGAAAAATAATTGTTCTGTTGTTGTTGTTATGTGCCGTCGAGTCGTTTGCGACTCATAGCGACCCTATGTACAAGAGCCCTAAACCATGCTCTATCCCATGCCAATGTCATTGCCTCTGACACACCCATCCCGATTACCCCAGTCACTGAATCATTCCACCTCATAGAGGGTCTTCCCCTCTTGCCCCGTCCCTCCACTCTACCCAGCATGATGTCCCTCTCCAAAGACCTGTCTCTCCTTACAACATGTCCAAAGTATGTCAGGCGAAGCCCCACAATCCTTGCCTCCAAGGAGCAGCCTGGTTTAACCCTCTCTAGAATGATCTATTTGTTTTCTTGGCAGTCCATGGTACATTCAATACTCTTCTCCAGCACCACAGCTCAAAGGC
>NW_006399894.1:7581926-7605825 GCF_000299155.1 Elephantulus edwardii
TCCTTACAACATGTCCAAAGTATGTCAGGCGAAGCCCCACAATCCTTGCCTCCAAGGAGCAGCCTGGTTTAACCCTCTCTAGGATGAATCTGCTTGTTTTCCTGGCAGTCCATGGTACATTCAATACTCTTCTCCAGCACCACAGCTCAAAGGCGTCAATTCTCCTTCTATCCACCCTAGTCATTGTCCAACTCTCAGACCTCTGGTGGCCTAGTGGCAAAGAAGCTTCACTATAATCCCAATGGTGTGTGGTTCAAATCCACCAGATACCCTACTAAGGAAGGGCAATCTCCTGTGCCAGTCTGGTCCAATTTGATGGAATAAAACAAGGAAATTAATTGTTCTACACAATAAAAAAATACAAGAAATACAAAACATAAGGCAAGGTAGATTCTTTTCTCCAATTATCTTCCCTACTGTTATTGTTAGGTGCCATCAAGTTGACCATCACTCGTAGTGACCCTGTGTACAACAGATCACAGCCTCAGCCTCATCCTTTCCTCAACCATCCTCATGGTCTCTGCCATACTCAAGACCATTGTTACAGTCACCCTGTCAGTTCACTTCATTGAGAATCATCCTCTCTTTCACTGGCCCTTTATATCTTTCCCAAAATGATGTGCTTTTCCAAGAAGTCAGTCTCACTTATAACAAGCTCAAAGTATGTGAGATGCTGTTTAATCATCCTTGTCTCCAAGAAGCACCATGATTATACTTCCTAGTGTCTTTCATTTTACACCAATGTCCAGAGCAGTATTATTCACCATCACAAGAACAAGGAAATAGCCCAAATCACAACTGAATGAATTGAGAAAAGGTGGTATATTCACACAATGGCATACTATGCAGCACTCAGGAGCAATGATTTTGAAAAATACTACAGAACTTGGGAGAGACTGGAGAGCACTATGCCACGTGAACTAACTCAGTCACTGCAAAATATCATTATTGTAAAATAGAAGGATAACTAGCAAAGTGTGTACGGTGACTGAACTGGGGAAGGGATGGGAGAACAGGGTGAGGATGGGTAAGGGCAGAATCACAGGGCTGCACAATTTAGTAGGTTGAGTGAGGGTAAAGGAAAAAGGAAAGATCTGTTGTGGACTTGAAAAGACAGGCTAATGATGGGCACAGTCCAATGATTACTAACTTTATAAAAGATAAGGCATGGAAATGGTTGTATGAAACATACAGTAAATGAAGAACAGTGTGAAACACAATGTATTTAACCACTGTAAGCAAACAAATATAAAATAAAAATTTTTAAAAATTAAATAGAAACATAGCTTTCTCTCAATAAAATTATAAAGATATGCAATGGGAAAAACTAAAGCTTAAAAATTGATACTTCTTCATCATCCAACTGTAAAAGTATATACAATGTAATAAATAACACAAATATATGTACTACATATAAATTATGTACAGAATGAAGAAATTACCAAACAGCATAATTAATAGCCCATGCCAGTGAAATCTTGCTAAAGAAAAATAGTCAGAGCATTACATGAACAGTTTTGTTGTTAAGTGCTGTAGAGTCATAGGCAACCCATAGCAACCTTATGAGCGAAAGTCCTCAACACTTGTGTGACTTTCATCCTTTCTCCATGTTTCTGGATACGAGCTATTGCAAACATAGATGCCACTCACTGTCCTCCCTAGGTAACCATTGTTCAACTTCACAGCAACCACAAGTTACCTCTGTACAGCAAGTGGACATACCAAGGCTATACGACTAAAAAGTCATGGTTGATTAAAACAGGGATAAATATCATTACTAATGTCACATGGGCCCCGGCTGAAAGCAGAGACTGCCAGAAATTTACTTGTGTTTTATTTACTACTCAAAGGCATATGACTGTATGGATCATAAAAATTGCAGATAACATTGCAAGGAATAGGAATTCCACAAGACTAAATGGTACATGAACAATATACACATAGACTGTAGATGTAGTCGTTTTAACAGAACAAGGGACAAATGTATAGTTTTAAAAGTCATGAAAGGTGTGTATTGAATACTCCTACCATACTTATCTAAACTGTATGTTAAACAAACAATATGAAAACATATACTACATAAAGAACAACACAGTCAAGGATTTACAGAAAAATAATTAACATATGAAGCACAGAGGGCACAATCTTGCTTACAAAAACCCAAAAATATCCAAAGCACTTATTGATGAAACTAAAACACTATAGTCTTCAGTATGGATTATACATTAAAAAAACACAAATCTTCACAAGTGGACCAATAAATAGCTCCACAAAAAATAGAGAAAATACTGAGTTTGTTAGGGGTTTAATTTTAGTTAGGTCTACAATTAATGCTCATGGAGGCAGTTGCCAAGAAATCAAACAATGCAGTGCATTAGGAAATCTGCAAAGGAATCCTTTAGGTGATAAAGAGTAAATATGTTACTTTGTGGACTAAGGTACATTTAACTCAATCCATGGTAATTTCAGTTGTTCCCTGTGCATTCAACAATCTGGCAGTGGTCAAGGATTACTGATGCAGGATTGATGCCTCTGAATTGTGATACTGGTGATGAATATTAAATATAATATTAGCTGTCAGAAAAACTAACTTACTTTGGAAGAAATTATATCAGAATGCTCCTTAGAAGCAAGATTGGTAAGACTCTGTCCTACAAACTTTGAATATGTTATCAAGAGTAGTTAGTTCTTGGAAGAGGATATCATGCTTGGTAAATGAAAAAAGAAGACCCTCAAGAAGATAAATTTTAACAATCACTTCAGCAGTGGGCCCAAACAAAGCCACGATGGTGAAGTGAAGACAGTACTAGGTGAGGTAGTATTAGATTCTGTTGTACCTACGGTTGCTATGAGTCAGAACTGAATGATCACTACCTAGAAACAACAACAAAAAAAGTACAAACACACACACTGCTGTGCAATGAAACCTTTTTACATAATTTTTTTTTTAGTTTATATAAAAGTTTGTGCCCTAGTAACAGGCACAAAATAACTTGACAAAGAATATTCAGGTATGTACTACGTACTGTCCATAATAACTTCTGTGAAACAAGCCATTATGTGATTGGATATGAAGCCAACACCCATTTCCAAGAGTGTAAGGTGCCTAGGATCACTGGTTAAAAAGGGCTGTCATGCAGTGTGTGGCCTTGGCAATTTTAGCTGCATATACTTTCCTTGGCCAAGTCTTGCCTAGCTCTGGCTGCCTTCTCTGCTAGACAAGCTTTAAGAAAGCCTAACTTGCCTGTGAGAACCTACTTCCAGAGAGCACTATTCAAGCCAAGAGAGAAAACAGTGTCAAAGCTATGGCTGCAGCTCTGGGTGTATGGACTATATTACCTAGATACATTCCATAATGAACACTCTAAAATGCTTATATAAAAGGTATAATCACTGTTTGATTGGACTGAATAGCCAAGAAGGGGAAATAGACTCCCCAAACATGGGAGCTGAGAAAAACCAAGGATCAGGAGCATAGACCTGGGCCTCCAAACACTACAGACAATGTGGTTTAGAGGAAGCTCTAGTGACACAGTCCACAGAGAACTGTAATGCTAATCCAAAATCCAAGCTTCCCTGGTGGTGATCTCTTGTCATTTACAGCCTTAGAAAAGCTATGGAGGACTCGCTATGTGATGGTTCCCACTCAGTGGTATGGTTGAGTAGCAGGTGACTTAATGGTTACACAATAGCCATGTAGCCATTGAAACCCAATCTCAATACAAGGGTCTTTATCCTGGCACTCAGACACATGAGTGCCCAGAGCCATAACGTAGTCCGAGTAGTTCAAGCTGACATTAACATATATCTGTATGTACATTCTTAAATTCTCAAACTATTATATTTATAACTCTGCTAAATGGGCCTTTTGAAACAGATTTGCCCTCATAGGAACCCTATGTTCAACAGAATATTATACTTCCCCTTCCCCAATTTGTGCTGTCCTCACCATCAGTGCTTTGCTTGGACCCACTGTTGAAGATTAGCTTCTTTGATTTCTTGACTACTATTTTCATAATTACTTGATCAATCTTACATGGCTTAAAATTAAGAAAAATGTTTATCACAGTTGTATACACTTGCCAGACCTATTCAGCCTGTATTCTGAGCAAACAATTCAAGAAGCTGGATACTGTGAAGAAGAATGTGATGTTAGGATAGGAGAAAGAATTGTCTACATTACACAGATGGTACAACCTTACTTGCTGAAAGTGGGAGAGAGCTGATATGCTTGCTGCAAAGGATCAAAGAAAACAAACTTCAATATGGATTGCATCATAGCTTCAAGAAAACAAAATATATCCCTACTGGACCAAGAGGCAACATTATGATGGATGGATAAAAGACTGAAACTATCAACCACTTCATCTTACTTGTATCACAATCAACACCACTGGACCAGTTAGTCAGGAGATAAGTAGACATATACATTTGGGAAGTCTGCAGTCAGGAATCTTTCCAAAGTATTGAGAAGCAATGGTGTCAGTTAGAGGACAATGGTGCACCTGATTCAGGTCATTGTCTTTTCTATGCTTCTGATAGCTGTACCAAAGAGTTTACAATTTCAGACGAATTTCTCACATCAAAAGTCTACAGGATCCTAGAGGTCCTCCACAAGAAAAAAGACTACCAATCCAATTGCAAAATGGGCAAAACACATGGAAAGAATTTTCAAAGAGGAAACTATTCAAATGGTCAACAGACACCTGAAGAAATGCTCGCAATCACTGGTAATAAGAGATATGTAAATCAAAACCACAATGAAATACCATCTCGCTCCAGTAGCAGCCGCAAAATTTAACAGGATAACATGTAACAAATGTTAGAGAGAATGTAGGAAGATAGAAACTCTTATACATTGGTGGGATTATAAAATGGCACAACCACTTTGGAAGGCAGTTTATCATTTCCTCAAAAAGCTGAACATAAAAATTCTGTATGACTCGGCTATCATACTGCTTGAAATATACCCTGAGAAAATAAGAACTGAGACACAAACAGACAATTGTACACCATTGCAAGAACATGAAAAACAGCCAAAATATCCAACCACAGTTGAATGGATTGAGAAATTATGGTACATTCACATGATGAAATACTATGCAGCACGTAGGAGCAATAATTTTGTAATTACTACCAAACTTGAGAGGGAATGGAGAACAGTATGCTAAGAGAACTAACTCAGTCATGTAAGGATAAATATGTTATATGACCATTAATGTAGAACATGTATGATGATGCCAAGGGAATAGCAGGGGGAGCAGAGGTGTGAGGAGGGGGGAGTTAATCATAGGGTCGCACAATTTTACGGGTGGAGGGAGGGGTGGGTAAAGGAAATGGGAAAGATCCCATGTACAGGACAACGTATACGAACTTTGTAAGTAAACCAATATAAAATTAAAAAAAAATATTTTAAAAAAAATGCCAAACTTGATATCTCTATCTGGTCTGATAGACTGATCGAACACTCCAGGCTATGACCCTTAGGCACACTTCAAGGCTGACACCTAGAAGGTGGGCAATAACATGAGGGAGGAATTCATTGCTTAGAACAATCAACTGAGACCAAAAGGGTAGCATTTCCCCAGGGACAATGCTCAGAAGGCAGGAAAGGACAAGAAAGAAGAATGGGAAATGGGAAATACAGGGAGGAAATGGGGAAAGTCCTTTTGCATTGTGAAGATTGCATTCAATATCCTGGAATGCAATATGTATTAATTATTATATAGAAAACCTGGTCTATAAGCCTTCACTCATCCATAGTAAAAAGCTTTTAAAAGAAGATTTCAGGGCCTAAGTTGAAAGGATTGTATCAGGACAAGGATATGACAATTCAAACATAAATAAGAGCAATGACTGCAATGAATGAAAATTTGTCAAGTAAGTTATAAAATCTACAAACTTAAATTGAGAAGAAAGATCACTTTGATCACACTTGGAAATTGTTAGAACATAAAGTCATTGTTCTGAAAACTATTAAATAAAGAGAAAGGAACTAGTATTTATGTGGATATTCCTTTACAAAGCATCTTTTAGGAAACTGTTCAGCTGGTACCAAAAGCTCGGAATTGTAGATGGTTAAACTTTGTTATTAGTTGTCATTAACTAGTTTTCAACTCACAGTGATCTCTACATACAACAGAAAAAAATGTTGCCTAGGTGGTATAGCACTGGTTTGTGCGTTGCTGTACAGAGGTAACTCGTGGTTGCTGTGATGCTGAACACTGTGACAGTGATGTGCCAATCATGGTAATGGTTACCCATGGGGGACAGTGTTGGCTGGAGCTTCCTGACTAAATCAAGCCTGGAAGCAGGAGCGGCATCCACTTCCAAAATGGCTTGCCTCCAGAAACTCTATGTACGAACAGTGCTCAGGCTGTTCGTTCATAGGGTCGCTATGAGCCGTCTATGACTCGACGGCATCAAACAACAACAATAACAACAGTACAATAACATCTTAGTGTATGAGTGAGTATGTTGTTATGGTTGTTGTTAAGTGCCGTGGAGTCACAGGCGACTCATAGCGACCCTATGAAGGAGAGTCCTTGATGCTTGGGTGCCTTTCATCCTCTCTCCAGGTTCATAGGGTTTCTGGAGGCAAGCTATTATGGAAGTGGATGCCACTCCTCCTTCCAAGCTTGTTTTAATCAAGGAGCTCCAGCCCACACTGTCTGTATTGGGTAACCAACCATTAACACATTTGACACATCAGTGTCACAGTGTTCAGCCTCACAGCAACCACACATGACCACTATACAGCAACTTGTACACCAGGGCTATAGACCTAGAGGAATGTTGGAACAAAATCAATAAGAGACAGGCCTAAGGGCCGCAGATTAAAAGTCACCCACATTTGGCTTGGTAACATCGCTTTCTGTCCACTGGACCAGCTGATCTCTCTATGTTGATGTTACTGTTGTTAAGTGCCGTTGAGTCACAGGCATATTATATTAATCCATGTCACTGAGCCATCTTAAAATCAGATTTCTCTTCTGCCTTACAAAGAGTGTAGTTCTTTTCTAGTAATAGGTCTTTCTTTATGATATTCTTCAGCTTTCATCAATAACTTACATGGTTAACTTTGTTATTATTGGAATGTGTGCCAAGTCAACTGTGACTCATAGTGACCCTATTTACAACAGCTCTGAGCTTTGTCCTATCCTGAGCCAGTCTCAATACATCTAATCCTAATGCGCCATTTATCGTGTCAATCCATCTCATCCAGGGTCTTCCTCTTCTGTGCTGTCCCTCCAACCTTTCAAGCATGATGCTGTTCTCCAAGGTGTGGTCCCTCCTGGCCATGTGCCCAAAGTATGTGAAATGAAACTTTAGAATTCTTGCCTCTATGGAGAAATTTGGTTTCACTCTAAGACAGGCCTATTTCTTCTCCTGGTGGTCAATGGTATATGCTCAATACTCTTTCCTAGCATCACAACTCAAAGGGATCAATAACTTTTCTGCCATCCTTAGTCATTATCCAGCTCTTTGATGCATAGGCAGGAACTGTGAATGCCATGGCCTTGTAGTCAGCACTCTGGAGAGGCCCCTAACAGCAGACTTCCTCAACGCAATCTGCTTTTTGATTTCCTGATTGCTTGTGCCAAGAGTGTTGATTGTGGAGTCATGCAAGCTGTCTTTTCTATATATCATTGTGCTGCCAACTGGCTCAGTGCTGACAATCTTTGTCTTATTGATGTTAATCTTTAATCCATATTAAAAACTACAGTCCTTGACATGCAGCAAATGCTTCAGTTTCTCCTCAGCTAATAAGCTTCCGAATTTGGAGTCAAACAAAAAATCCAAGAATGCAGTCTAACATAAGTAACTCAGTCTCATTAGGACAGATACTGCATAAGATCATTATTGTAAAACTACAAGGATAACTAGTAAAATGTGCATGGGTATCCACGGTGAGAAGGGATGGAAACAGAGGGGTGATGATGGGCGGGGGATCAATTGTGAAGTTGCACAATCTGGTGGGTGAAGGGAGGGGGTAAAGGTAATAGAAAAATTCCAGCAGGGATCTGAAAATACTGAGAAATGTGTGTATAGTTCAATGCTGATTAATATAAAACACAATGGATGAGAATAAGTATATGAAACACAATGTGAATAAAGGACAGGGTAAAACACAATGATGTATATGATATTTTATGAAACCAATATAAAATTTTTTTTTTTAAAAAAAGAGTAACAGAAGAACTTAGGCCTTTGAGCTCTAGTGTTGGAGAAGGCTATTGAATATTCTATATACTGCAAGAAGAATAAATTGGTATGACTTGGAAAATGTGCAGCTAGAGGGAAAGAAGGAGAGGTAAAGCTTACATACTTTGGGTATGTTTGCTAGCTGAGGCTATTCCTTGGAGAGGGACCTCATGCTTGGAAAGGTAGAGGTTAGTGAATGAGAAGAAGACACCCAACCAGATGGACAGACACAGTGAGTGCAGCAATGGCTCAAGTGTGTCGGGGACGAGGACAGGGGCACAGGATACGATAGGGTTCATACCTGTTGCTCACTGGGTCGCTATGGGTCAATACTACCTAACAACAAAGCTTTGTGTTTACTTCAGATCTAAGTAAAATAAAGTCACTGACAACTTCAAACTGTTTGCCTGTAAAGTATATGTAAATATGTTATAAGATATATTATGAATCCAGATTGAAGGCTCTAGTCTTCATTCTTCCTGAATAAATGTTTTCAACCCTATTTAACTCTCAGCATGAGATATTGTCATTTGTATACCACAGGTTGTGAATGAACAATCCAATGCTAATGTTGCAGTAAATGAAATTAAATTACATTCCAATCCTGATGCTGCATCCGTAGTATGAACACTAAGGTATACCTGACCAAGTATCTATTAATCACCTTATATTTATGGCAAAGCTTGACAAAGCATCTCTCGCTCCTCTCTCATTTTCATCTAGTCAGAACTGACTCATAGCTGACCCTGCAGCAGATTTTTGAGAGGCTATAAATCACATGAGAAGAGATTTCTTACCTTTCTTCCTCAGAGCAGTTGATAGATTCAGATTTCCCCTCTTTGGGTTGGCAGTTCAACTCCCTATCTACTATGCCACAAGAAAGATCAAAGAATTGATGTATGCATATTATGGTGTCTATGAGATGCTGACTATTCCATGAGAATGAACACAACTATCCTGGAAGAACTACAGCCTGAATGCTCCTTAGAAAGGAGTACAATGAGACCTCTTAGACATGTTATAAAGTGGTGCCAGTTTCTGAGGAGGATGCTGTTCTTGGTAAAGCAGAGGATTAGTGCAAAAGAGAAAGAACTTCAATAACACAGACTGATAAGGTTGCTGCAAGAAACGGAAACTGACTTGACAGCACCTAGCAACAGTATAACACAGAAAAAGAGGGAGCAAGAAAAGGAAACAGAGAAAGCAAAAGAAAATTCCAAAGATTTAAGTAAAAGAAACAATTAAAGAAGCAATATTAGCATGATACGCATGTTTTATATATGTATATATACAGTGCTCTGGTACTAGTAAAGAAATGAGCTGCCAAACCAAAGATATGTGGTTCGAATACACCAGCTTCTCAGTCAGAGAAATATGGAAAATCTCCTGCCATGCAACTGACTGCCACTGAAAACCTGATGGAAGGTCAATTATGAATCGGTTGCAACCAAAAGGTACTTAACACCACATATATATGTTTATGTATATACAGATATGCATATAGGTACACTCACAAAAATCTTTTGCACATATTTATATCCTCAGTGCACACTATAAATCAACTTCCTTCCTCAGACTCTTACAAAATTATAGATCTGGAAGGGACACTGAAAGGTCATCTGAATGAGATCCTTTTTTCTAGGCAGTTTAATGTTTAAACCATCCAGATGTCTGACTATCCTATTTTTAGAGCTCTCTAGGGATGACAATTCATTTCAGACCACATTGTGTTGTACTTGTAATAGACTCACAGGTGCCTGTCTTGACAGAACCACATTTCACAGATTCTTGGTCTTACATGTTTTCATAGACACTTTCTAAACACGTGTCTTTATTCCTGTTATGACAGTGTGAGAGCTAAAGGATTTAATTTCACCTGAAAATCCAGCCAGAAAGTTCCAATGTATATGTAAATAAGATATTAATTTCTGTACGTTGCTATCAGCTTCCAGCAAGTCATTCATTTTCAAAGCCTCTACCTGTCTTTAAGCAAAAACATAAACTCACTGCCAGCAGTTAATAACCATAGGAAATAAACAGTAGAAATGTTCCACAGGGTTCCAAGACAGTAATCCTTACAAAGCAGAGAGCTATATCTGTCTCTTGAAGACTGACCACTGTGTTTAATTGTCACCTTTTCCCTCAGCAGCTAGTGCTTACCTACTGCATAGTATAAAGTATTAAAACAGACAAAATTTGTTTTATGTATATGTACTCTCAATTCCTCTGTATTTACTTGTAGCAACTTTCTATCTACATTAGTGATTGATCTTTCATCAGATTCAGAGGGTGTTTTTCAACCTCAGAATAACAATCCATATTTAGTTTCTTATTCACTCAGGTCACTTCTCTTTGAAAGCTGCTAATCTGAAAAGTACTAATCCAGGCTGAGATAATAATGAAGTAGCTAACAAAGTAAGATTAATATTAAACAGTTCCTGGTTTTATTTCATTTTTTTAAGTGCCATCTATACTAAAAGAATTCTGTGACCATAATTCAACACATACTCTCTCTCTCTCTCTCTCCATCTAGATAGATAGATAGGTAGATAGATAGACCTGAAAGAGTCAAATTCCACTTTCAAATCTGTGGAAAATGGCTACATGTAAATTTGTGATCATATATACTGAGTTAAAATTCTACTCACATAGATTTAAATACTCAAAAACATAATATACCTTACTTGGAGAAGCGGTGCTGCAATCCTGAAGACACAGTTCAAATCCACCAGCCACTCCGCAGGAGAAGGATGGACAATCTCCTCCCATGTGATTATCTGCCTCTGAAAACCTGATGGAGGTTCAGCTAGAGGTCGGTTCTGACTCGATGGTACACAACAAAAACAACATTTAAAAAAAAAAAACTTTACTATCTTAATTTGCTGATTCAGGTGGTATAGCACTGGTCTGTGTGTTGCTGTACAGAGGTAACTCGTAGTTGTTGTGATGCTGAACACTGTGACAGTGATGTGCCAATCGTGGTAACGGGTACCCATGGTGGACAGTGTTGACTGGAACTTCCCGACTAAATCAAGCCTGGAAGCAGGAGCGGCATCCACTTCCAAAATGGCTTGCCTCCAGAAACTCTATGTACGAACAATGCTCAGGCTGTTCGTTCATAGGGTTGCTATGAGTCGTCTATGACTTGATGGCATCAAACAACAACAACAATCTCAATTTTGAATTTAAAGAGAAATAAAATTAAAACATAGATGAAAGGAAGGTCAATCTAACACAAATGGTCCATCAGACAGTATATGTATTTCAACTGACAATCTGGAACAGGACATGCATAGCTGGTTACTAGGGGAGGACACTCAGGGAAGTTCATACATAGATGTCATTTTATGAAGTTGACTGGATTCAAGACTAGGGAAAGGGAAGCAGAGATCAGCACTTGGGTGGGTAGGGTGAAGAGAAAGGGAAGGTACAATAAGTATTTGATAAGACACTGTAATAAGTAGCATTGATCAACTGTAATTAATTTTATGTAACAAAATGTATATAAGTGACTGACAAAAACCAATTAAAAAAACAAATTCCTAGAGGAATATAAAGGAAATAAAAAGTTGAGGGAAATGCCTAACAGAATGAAGTTGGAGATAGGAAGAATAATTAAACATAATTTGAAAAAAAATGTTTAAATAAATGTTCCTTTTGCCAAAAAACATTACAACTTAAATATTTTAAAGAGAAAGGCAATCAAAAAGAAAACAGTGGATTTGCAAGGTTCAGTTGCTGCTTTCAGTCTCCAGTGCACAAAAGAGCTGAATTTTTGCCAATTTTCTGACTGTTTTTTTTTCCAATTGATGAGATTAAAAAAAAAAATCTATAATTGTTTACAATGTCTTCCCAACAAAAGCCAAACCATGTTACCTCTTTCATTTAAAATTGTCTATCACATGATAGGTTAACTACAGATACAAAACTTTTTCATCTTTAAAAGAAAAGACACTGGGTTCTAATACTTCTTTCGCAGTATTTTTTGCATCTTTTGACTGTGTACCAGACTTGAGTGAACTCAAAGGCATGTGGTTTGAACCTACCAGCAGCACTACTGGAGAAAGATGGGCCAAGAACCCACTGAAGAGTCAGCAATGAATCAGTTCTAACTCTACAATGCAAAACAACACCCACACCCACCAGAAGCTATGGTTCAAAGAGTTCTTTTAGTATAGTTTATAAGGAGATGCATACTGCTAACTCTACACCTCTCTAGCACCTCTTCAGTGTGCCTTTCTGGCATTCCAAATTCACTAGAAACTCTCCAGGAGAATGATGGACAATTTAAAACAAAAGAAACTCAATTAGGTGTGGAGGGTAGGACGTGCCAGCTATGTATTGAATAACAATGAATGAGTGTCTTAATCAAATCTAAGATGTCACATATTTTTAAATATTTTTATGCATCACCAAAAATGGAAAAAATGAGATACTTTCCATTTGAAATGGATACAGTGTTTTCTTATCAGACCAATTTTATGAATGTGTCCTTTTTCTCAGAGATTTTATAATGTGACAAATGTCACACTACTTCTCCCAAGTGGTTTGTCAACAGGTTTTAGATTTGGACTCTAACAGTGATCTCTTCAAATAAAGTTATGGCTCTAAAATGCTCCTTTAAAATGCAAATATTTTATCCAGGAGGTGTAGCAGATTAAGCCATTAACAGTCATTAAGATGCATTAATCTATTAGCAGCCATTAAAACCATAAGGAATGTTAATTTATCAGATTATCAGAGCAAAGCGAAAGGGGGAAAAGGGATCCAGAAATAGATACAAAGAAAGAAATTTGCTAGGTTGCCATAGAAAAGAGGCTTCTGTTGCACTATGAGGTGAAGCAGGGGGGGAATCCCATCCCACAAAGGAACCCATTGAGGATGCAAAACACAAAGGGTGAGAGGAGATACAAAGGCAAAAATGACAAAGAAAAAGTCAAACCTCAAAGCTTGGCCTTTATTGTAATTTGAACACAATTTACAGGTTTATAGGACAGAAGAGTAAAACAACCAAAATCTTCTCCTATAGAACTCATTCTGATCTATAGAAACCCTGCAGGAGAAAGCAGAACTGCCCTGTGGGGCTTTCAAAGCTGTAAATCTTTACAGAGCAGACTGCCACATTTTTTTCCATAGGAGGGACTGATGGGTTAAAACCTAATAACTTTTGGGTAACAGCCAACTGCTTTAATTGCTGTACCACCTGGATTCCCTTAAGAGAGCGGCAGAAGCTTTAAAAAACACAATTCTTCCTGTACCAGTCAGATCTGATTTGACGGTACACGCGCACACACACACACACACACACACAAAAAAAAATTTAAAAAACAAAACAAAACAAAACACAATTCTACTAAGACTTCCGAGAATATCCAAAGCATAGATTTCCTAATGAGTTACAAGTGTGATTTTTAACATGCTAATGATAAATACTTCAACGATTCTCAGGAATAGTAAACAGTTTACTCATTCATGGTTTTCTATTTCCTATTTTATGGTCTGTGACACCTTTTCTCTCTGTGAGGCCTCAGAAGACACTGATTTATACTGAAGTGAGTCACTGTGCTTGCTTTTCTCACTAAAAGCAAAGTTCAGAAAGTCACCCAGGGTGAAGCATCTTGGGTTTTAAACACAGCTGTGTGACTAACTTCCTGCAAGCTATGTAGAAGATGACTTAACCTTATCCTATACAAGTATAACTACCTGATATATGTGTGTGGTGTGTATAATACTTATCTCTTGAGGAACTAAGAAAGCACTTTCAGTTTAGGCTGTATAGAAACTATGAAATGTGCTGTGGGACTTAAGCAAGTCTCTTCACAATTTAACTGTTTCATTTCTAAAACAGAAGTAATATATGCATGAGGAGTGGCCCGAGCAGAGCTATTTTTTAAAAGTTTCTGGATACATTGGTCTATTCTACCCTTAGATATGTAAGACAGGTGAAAACTATTGAACATGTACACTTGTAAAATGAATAATTTTGCAATTTAATATGAAAAATTCTGTCTAGTTGGCACATAATATAATCCTGTATATAAAGTGCTATGAATATAGCAAACAGATTGCACCATCAAGTGCTATAACATTTGTGTAACGTTTACTGCAAAAAGATGAAATGCACTAATTTTTTTGTGAAAACAAAATTTCTTTCACCAATAATATTCAAGTCCTTGAAACTGTTGCAAAGATGACAAATAAGTATTTTAAACGTGATCAGGTATTGAAATATCAAACATTATTTTATTTTAGCCATTTGCAGTAGATATTTACATATGACATTGGTACTGGGATCTACTGCATTTTAATTCATAACAACCCCTTGAGTATTGGTGTCACAACAGTTAAGCATTAGCAGCTAACAGAAAAGTTCAAGGCCACCAGTGGTTTCCCAGCTCGGACATATTGGATAATCTGTTCCCATCTAGCTTACCGCCTAGGAAACTCTGTATGTTATAAAGAACTTAGTGATACCTAACAGCAATGTACATGCATAGTCCACAGAGCAGAACTAAAATGTGGTAATTGCTCAAAAAGAGCAGTAAGTATAAAAAAATCAGTGGCACCTGATTTCTGTTCATTCTCTCTCTTGCTAAACACTTCCCCCCACACACTCTCCCCCTGTTAATTTACAGCTAGCAATAGAGATGAAAATACTCGGGCAGTGTACTTTCTTTTGTGTTTTATAGATAGGTAGATCAATAGACAGGCAGATGTAATGTCTCTATCACTTTATGCATTTTGTAATAAAACAAAACTTTATTTTTTGGTCCCCTCCTCCTCAAATCTCATCTTGTTAACCTGCTGAGGTTGATTTTCTCTGAGTGAAAGTCACTTCTTAGCTGTTTGTAGTCCTGAAATGCACATTTCAGTTTGGTGCTCCGGTTTGTAGGGAGAAGTACTGTTAACACTACTAACAAAAAGGTGGTGCCTCTCTGGTGGTTTGAATCCACCAGAGTTAGGTGATCTCCTGATCTGTGCAATCTGCATTCTCCACAAACTCACTGGAGGGTCCAGTAAAAGTCATCCAGCTTCTGACCCTCTGGTAAGAAGAGAACGAGAAGGACTTTCAATTAACACCTTCATTTTCTTTAGTTTTTGAATACACTGTTTTCTGAGACACATTGCTTTATTACAAGACAAACTCACCTCCTTATTCATCATATACTCACACTATGCATGCACTTCTTTTCCAAGTTGTAGCAACACTTACAAGTTATTGGTGGAGAAAGTTATTCGTGTCTCTATATTGCTATCTTAGACTTTCTAGGACTTAATACCTAATGAAGGATTGATTTGTGTCCCACACAATTATCTTTTGTAAAATCTAACCTCTATGCACATAGATATAATCCTGTCTGGGGAAAGGGGTTCTTTGCTATGTTTATGAGGTCACATTAGTGTAGGCATGTCTTAAATCAATCGCTTGTGAGATATTAAAGGGGTAATTAAGCACAGAAGTAAACATGACTGAAAGACAGAAGCTATGTTGCATGAAGATCCTAAAGAAACAGATGAACAAGAACTGTAAAGAAACAAAGACCTTGGGGTTGAAGGAATAAACAGTCTCTCTAAGATGGTATCCTGAATACAGACGTATAGCCTTCTAAGCAGAGAGAAAATAATTTTTTGTTCATGCAAGCCACCTACTTCCTCAAAATTTCTATTACAAGAGGGCTAGATAACTAATACACTAAGGGAGAGGAGAGGAGGCCACAGTCATTGGTATTACCTTTAACTATCACTGATTTGGCCTATATGGTCTCAAATTGACAAGAGGAGGGAAAAAATATCAGTAATACATATAGAGAAGTCCTCAGAAAGCATTTGCTTAATGAAAGACGTATTGAAATAAAAAAAAATCTGAGGAAATAAAAGCACTTTTTCCTCACAAAAGTTTGGAGATGTCCAATCTTAACATATTGTGAATGCATAAATGTGTGCCCTCTTAAACTCCCTTCAGATCAGTGCTCATCTCAGTACTGCCTGGGACACCTAAACTGGAGTTTCCGGGTCCAACAGTGAATGGTACTGATTTAATAAGTATTCTCCAGTCTGTTAAAGACTGGGTTTGTATACTTTCATTCTTGTTTCTGAGGCCAAGGTAAAGCTCTTTTCAAACTGAAGAGAATAGTTTTGTCACAGAGGCAGGAACTGCTGCTTTTGCCTAAAACTATGTGGAAAATCTAGAACGGCAGCAGTAAGAAAAATACCATTTCTGTCTGTTATGTGAAGCACATTATTTTTTTCAGTCATCTAAAGTTGCGTTTCCTATGAATCATCCCCTCCTGTGCCCTCAGGTTGCCTCTGTCCACTTCTTCTAAAAACACTAATCAGCGTATTGTGCTTCTTTTTAGTGTTTTTATTTCTCATTGTAGAAATCCCAAAACTACATGCAGTATGTCAAACTCATGGCCTACTGAGTAGTTATTTTACCTTCCTAGATTCAAATCCTCACCAATTATTTCTGGAATGTGGGGCTTCTGTCATTCACAAGAGCCAGGAGAAGCTTTTTCTCACTGTTTTCCCATATGGCTGAGTGGGACCATGCTAATGGTGTGTATTAGGTATATGGCACAAGCGGGTAGGAACATGCAAAAGAACTGTGGACTACTAATTAGGGGACCAGTCAGTTTTACCAGCTTATTAGGCTCAAATTGAGGGGGTGTAGAGGTAAAAATAGGTATCTCACTACCGGCAAGAATGAAGACAGAGCGTGAAGCACATGTCCATTTGGCCAGACAGGTCAGGACAAAGACTCAAGCAGCAGCAGCAGAGGTGGTGAAGAACTAGAAGCTGATGTGAGACAGAGCTCACCAGGAACTGGCACATCACAGAGCCAAAGACAAGGTTACTGGAGGGAAGAAGACACTGAAACTGCCCTGACTAAAAGTTAGTGTGTTACACTAACCCAGCGCCATGAGGACTGAGTCCAGGCGACCTCCGAGAACACCTGAGTTGTCATGACTAAAGACCTCTATCCTGTTTTCAACTGAATTGTAACCTGTTAACTCTTCCCTAACACACCTCATAACTCTGATTGTGGTCTGAGTTCTGTGTGGTCGTTGTAGCAGATCAGAGGACCTAGTAAGAGGGCAATGAAGGCCCATGGAGAATGAGTTGGTGTTAGAACTGGCAGTAGTCGGTGCAGGGAGCATGGAGGCATGAGGTAGGATCAGTTTTGCAGTGCTGATGCTGTGGATGGGGATCTTGGCCCCTTATAGAATTAGTGGAGGGCAGACTCAGGTGTTCTTGTTCTGTTCACACTGTTTTTATTAGGCCCCTGTTGATAGAGTGGGACCAAAAAAATGCCTGACAGGGAGGGAGAGTCATCATGCAGTCAGATTAGGGGAGAACAGAGCTACCTAAAGCCAAGAAAACAGAGTTACAATAAAGGGGGCCTGGAAATAAGAACTAAAGCCCGGGGTATGTATATAGAATCCTCTTTTCTTGGAAAAGAGTACTGAACATCCCATGGACTATTAAAAAACAAACAAACAAAACAAAAAAACCCACAAATGAATATATCTTGGAGAGGGTGCAGCCAGAATGTTCCTTGGAGGCAAAGATGATGAGGCTCCTCTTGTGTATTCTAGGTATGTTCTTGGAGAGGGACACAGTGCTTGGAAAGGCAGAGGGTTGGCAAAAGAGTGGAAGACCCTCAACCAGAAGGACTGACATGGTGACTACTGCAATGGGCTCTAGTGTGTCAGGAAGTGTGAGGATGGCACAGGACAGGGCCAGGTTTAGATCTATGGTTTGTAGGGTTGTCATGGGCTATACTTGACTCGATAGTACATAACAACCACAACATAGTGAATCCAGAAAGTATAGCCAATTCCTAGATTCTGGAAGGATTTATGAGATGATCTAAGAGAAGAGAGGATTATTTTCAAGGTTTCAGAGCAAACATAAATTGTTCTGCTGTGTTTTGGAATTGCTTGGTACATACATTTTGTCATAACTTTCCCTTCAATTTCTTCCATTTGTAATGGAAATTTCACCAATGATTAGATGAAGATAAACTTTGTTTCAGATAAGTTATATATGATATTTCATCTATATTTGATTCAGAAGATGAAATTATGTACTTGAGGTTGATTTAAAAATTTGGGGTGAGGTGATAGGGTGATATGTGTTTTGCATGTTAAAAATACATGAATTTGGGGTGAACAGGGACTAAGTAGAATGTTACGGATTGGTATCCAGCAAACTATGTGTGGTAAATGCCCATGTTCTCACTTGGGAAAGATGATACTTTAAAGTGAGACAGTACTAGTGTAGTTGTGTCTTGATTCAATCTCATTCAAGATTTAAGATGTTAAAGAAATTAATGAGTCAAAGATAAGAGGAGGAAGGTACCAATCCGCATGAACTCAGGCCAAAAACAAGATCTCAGAAGATAAAAAGACTTCCCTCCACAGCTGAGAAGGAGGGCAAGTCCTTCCCTACCGTATCATCTTGAATCTAAACTTTTAGCTGCCTGAATTGTGGGAAGGAAGCTCTGGTAACCTGGTGGTAAGGAATAGCTGCACTAGGACTATTTGCTTTTGGGGGAAAGATGGGTAATCTCCTTCTGTGTAATTTACAGGCTCTGAAAAGACATTGGAGAATTAGCTGTGAGTTCATTTCAATTCAACAGCAAACAACAACAAAAACATGAGAATATAACTTTCTATTTGTTGAATCTATCTACTTCAGATATTTCTTCAATAACAGCACTAGATGGATCTCTGGTGACATAGTGGCAAGAAGCTGCACTTCAATCCTGAAGGCATGTGGTTCAAATCCACCAGCTGCTCTGTGGAAAAAGGATGCGCAATTTCTTCCTGTGTCATTAACTACCTCTGAAAATCAACTGGGGGATTAGCTATGGGTCAGTTCAAACTCTACAGTACACAACAACAACAACAATAAGAGGTAATTAAGACAGACCAGTTCTGTGTCATCATCACAATGTTCCATTCTTATTACTGTAGCTATTACCAATTTGTCTCATTGAGGGTTTACGTTCAGATGTGCTTTCTGGTGCTCCTAAAAATAGTGCCTTCTTTTTGTAAAGGGAGGTGTAAATTACATTTACCCATGAGTTTAGAATATTATTTACTCATTGCTCCACTTTTGTCTTGCAATTTAGTACCCAGAAATATCTTAAGTTCTCAAAATTGTAATTTTCTTGAAAAGCAAGTTTTATTCAAATATTGGGGATGACATCTTAAAAATATTTTACTGAAAGTGAAATGAAATTAGATCTGACACTTTACCACTGTGGAGAATTATTTGTGAAGATTTATAGAGTTGTGCTAGTGAAAACACTTAAAAATTGCAAAGCAATGGCTGAGGCTTAAAAATCTATTCAGGAAAGCTTAAATCCGAATAGTTGCATAGGTGGGTGAAGACCTTCTCCATGTTATTATAAGAAAGCAAACCCAGTGTTATCAAGTCAGTTCCATCTCACCGCAAGCCTCTATTGTGTATTCAGGGCTGTAAATCTCTACAGGAAGAGACTACCCATGTGACTGTGATGTAGTAGCTGGTGGATTGAAACACCTGACAGTTAGTTCAGTTCAGAGTTACTGACCTTTCAGTTCACTGTTATACACTACACCACCAGGCTTCTTAGAATTTCATTATTCATTCCAACATTATAAGTGAGAAGGAGAGAAAGAAGATGAGAGGTGAGAGAGTGTCACTGACACCACTAGGCAAGGGAGATTAGCAATATTGAAAGGAGATGGTATCCATCCAGAGGTAACCTCAGTATGGGCTTTTCATTTCTTTTTCATCTGCCAACTTCACTAACCTCCTTTAATAACATTCAGACAAATCATCCTAGACTTTGTACCTACCTGAGCCTTAATCAGTTAACTCTTATAGTAAGAAACTGGTTATTATCCCCTTAAATGAAGAAATTCGGGGGAGAGGTGTGTGAGAGAGAGGGAGGGCTGAATGTCATAGGTGCTAACACAAATGGAGAGGTTAGCTAATGAGAGAAGCTGTTAATAAAACAAAGTTGTCTTTATAATTTTGCTTACAAAGAAAACTGAGTCTTTCCGCATCATCTTACAAAGGAGGGTATCTTGGATACCTGGTACCATATCAAGTTGCTAACAGACAAGGTGGCAGTCTGAATTCACTAGCAGCTGCTAGAGAGAAAGATAGGCAATCTCCACCTATGAAAATTTAAAGCTAACAAATCTCATGGGAAGTCGGTGTAAGCTGGAACTGACCTGACTGACTTGGTTTGGTTTTTGTTATCATTTTCAGTGTCAAACTTTAAATATTTTTTACAAGACTCACCGATACTTTCCATAAATGCATTATTGTAGTTATAAACATATAAAAATTATATCTATTTACTTTTTAATTTCAATAATTAGAAAAAGTAAGCAGATATAATGAAATATGATTTTTAATAAAGTATATACTTGTTAGGTGCTGTCGAGTCGAATACTACTCATAGTGGTCCTATGAACAAAAGGTCTGAAGCCTGTTCTATCCTGTGTAATCCTCACATTTTCTGACATAAAAGCTCATTGCAGCAGTCACTGTGTCAATCCACCTGAATGATTGTCTTCCTCTCCTTTGCTGACCCTCCATCCTTTCCAGCATCATGTCCTTTTCCAAGGAATAGTACCTCCTAGCAACATGCCCAAGGTATGTGAGGCAAAGCCTTATCATTCTTGCCTCCCAAGAGCACTCAGCCTGTACCCTCTTGAAGATATCAAACAATCAAACACAATTTTTAAGCTTTTTCTCCCAGTCATAACTGATGGATGTGATTTTCTAGAAAGATAAAAATATTATGTGGGAGATCAAAGTGTAAAGTATGAATTTACTTTTTCAAATATCAACCTTTCCTCCAAGGTAAGTTGTCCCTTTCAAAATATTGCTTTTGAAAATAGAGATGAATAAATTTAACCAAAATTATCCACTGATCCTCAATTAATGAGAGAAGCCTATATAACTAGTGAATTCTTTTTTCTTAAAATTAGCAATGATTTTTGTCAAATATTTTTATTATTATTCATGCATACCTCTCTGATAGTACAATAATTTATTCTGAGGTCTCCCACACCTCTGGGTAAAGTAAATTGACCCAAGTAACATCAGTTAAGAATAGTAGAAAGATTGGTCCTTCTTATTCTGGGCTAACAAAATTAAAAAAAAACAAAACACCCCAAAACAAAACGAAACAGTAATTGGTCTGATTGAGCCAATTTCACTTCATAAAAAATTCCATTAATCATAATCATAGGTAATTGGATTTCTATTTTTCTTAGGTTAAGTAAAGTAAAGACAAATCTAACTGTTGTGTTAAAACTGTAATTCTAATTTATCAAAGTACAGTAAGTCATAGTTTCTAATAATTAGACATAAGTACTTTAATTCTGTACTAAATATTAAGAAAAAATATAGCCTAAATAATTTATTTGGAATATGTAATTTAAAATTTAGGATTTTAAACTAAAAAATAAAAATTAATCTTCAAAAGCATTTTCCCCCAAAATATGGTGGAAACTTTTAAGAGGTGGAAGTCAATGGAATTCCTTTGTTTGTTTTTTCCTTTGTGCATCTTGAAAGGTTTATAGATTTAGACAGACTGCTATCACTACTTCTCTATCACTCTCAGGTTAGTGGAAGACACAGGAGTTTTTGGTTTTTAGGTTTTTTTGTTGTTGTTTTGTTTTATTATTTTTAGGTGGGTTTTTTTTTTTTACTGGTTTATATGCAAAATTCAAACACAAATTTGAACAAATTCTTTCAATTTCTTTCACCCATCAAATTGTACAGCCCAATGAAAAATCCCCCCTGCACATCCACATCCCTCTGCTTCCAGCCTCTTTTACCGCTCCTGGATCCTTATACTTATTCTACAATAATGGTCTTATACAATAATTAGCCTTGTGGGACTGAGTTAGTTCACTCAGCCTAATGCTCTCCATTCCCTCCCAAGTTAGGTAATAATTTACAAATTATTGCTCCTGCATGCTGCATAGTATCCCATTGTATGAATGTACCATAATTTCTCAATCCATTCACTTGTGGTTGGACATATGGGCTGTTTCCATGTTCTTGCGATGATGAATAATGCTACTATGAAAATTAGCGTACAAATCTCAGTTTGTGCCTCAGTTCTCATATTTTCAGGGGATCTCAAACACTGTTGGTGGGTTTGTAAAATGGTGCAACCATTCTGGAAGGCAGTTTGGCACTTCCGCAAAAAGCTAAACATAGACATTTCATATGACTCAGCTATTCCACTACTTGGAAGACACAGGAGTTTTAATCTCTGGCAAGTTTCCACCTAGCATAGGTTTCAGGTTTTACTGAATCTTAGCATCAAATTCCCATTCTTTTGCACTCTAGGCAACTAAATGGGTTTAAGATGTGCTGTGCCCACAGCCTGTATATTTAAGCAATTCGTTATTGTCACATAGTATCCTACTATAGAAAATATTCTGTGATATCCACTCCCTTTTTTTCTCAATTCACCCTTTCGATGTTCTCTAATTGATATCTAGAGTAAAACAAGAAAAAGGTACACTAACTGACTGGTGGTTAGGTCTTTGCTTCTACTTTTTCAGTCTCAACCCTTTTTTTCTTTTCTTTTTAGTTCCTTTCTTCTTTAAGGTCTGTGTCTCTAGTTAGGTTCACTCCCAAGTATCTCAGATTATGGTTGGCTATTATAAATGGTATTGCTTTCTTGGTTTCCTTCTCTGAGTTATCTTTGTTATTGTAGAGAATCTCACTGATTTTTGGATATTGATCTTATATTCTGCCACTCTACTAAATTAGTCTACTAATTCTACTAGGGTTTTTTGTTGAGTCTTTGGGGTTTTTCTGTGTACATTATCATATATATCATCTTCATATTGTGACAGTAATCACCTCTTTGCTGATCTTGATACCAATTATCATATTTCAGCTAACAGATGCTGCTCTGGACATGCTCACCAAGTTGTGCCAAGAAATCTGGAGAATAACCAATTGGCCAACTGACAGCAAGAGATCTATACTTGTTCCCATCCCAAAGAAGGGTGACCCAACTGAGTGTAGAAACTATAGAACAATCTCATTGATTTCACATGCAAGCAAGATTCTACTGGAGATTATAAAAAAATGACTAGAACATCCTCAAAAAAAAATTAAAAAAAAATAAAAATGACTAGAACAGCATATCAGCAGAGAACTGCCAGAAGTCCAGGCTGGGTTTAGAAGCAGTTGGGGTACTAGGAATATTGTAGCTAATGTTAGATGGGTCTTAGCTGAAAGTAGGGAATACCAGAGGAATGTCTGTGTTTCATTTATTACAAAGGCGTTTGACTATGTGGATCATAACAAACTCTGGCTGACTCTGAGAGGAATGGGAATCTCAAAACACTTGATTGTGCTAATGTGAAACCTATACTTGGACCAAGAGGCAGCCATCAGGACAGAGCAAGGAAACACTGCATGGTTCAAAATTGGGAAGGGCATATGCCAGGGATGTGTCCTGTCTCCATACCTTTTCAACTTGTATGCAGAACAGACTACCTGGGAGGCTGAACTCTATGAGGAAAATGTGGGGTCAGGATTGGTGGAAGATCTAGCAACAATCTGCGTCGTGCAGATGATACAACCCTGCTTGCTGAAACTGAGGAGGGCCTGAAGCGCTTGCTGCAGAGGGTCAAGGACTGCAGCCTCCAATATG
>NW_006399894.1:7606150-7633679 GCF_000299155.1 Elephantulus edwardii
TTGAGCTGTGGTGCTAGAGAAGAGTATTGAGGATACCATGGACTGCTAGGAAAACAAACAGATTCATCCTGGAAAGGGTTAAACTGGATGGCTCCTTGGAGGCAAGGATTCTGAGGCTCCGTCTAGTATACTTTGTACATGTTCTAAGGAGGAACAAGTCCTGGGAGAGGGCCGTCATGCTTGGTACGGTGCAGAGACAGCACAGGAGGCCCTCTATGAGATGGATTGATTCAATGACCGGGGTGATTTGGATGGGTTTATCGGAGACAGTGAGATTGGCACAGGACAGAGCAGAGTTTAGGGCCATTGTACATAGGGTTGCTATGAGTCGCAAGCGACTTGACAGCACATGACAACAACTACAACACTTTTTGTATTGTCCTAGCAAGCACTTCCAATACAATATTGAATAGAAGCGGTGACAAGGAGCATCCTTGTCTGGTCCCTATTCACAAGTAAATGCTTTTAGTCTTTCTCTGAGAAAGAGATTGGTTCTTGGTTTTGCATATATACTTTTCCGTATGTTAAGGAAATTTCCTTCAATTCCAATTTTGTTGAGTGTGTTTATTAGATCTTTCTGTTAGGAAATCTAGACTCTTCAAGAATCTACCAATTCATATATTGATGAGAATAGCAATTGCTGCTATCATTGTTATTGTTTACTATTTTTCTCATTTCATAAGTCAACACTGCTCAACATAGGACAGACCATAACCCTATGAGACACGGATGTGAGCCTTGTCCTATCCTGTACCAATCTCACAATCTCTGATACACACAACCCACTATTACAGTTTCTTTGCCAATCTACCTTATTAACGGTCTCACTCTCTTTCTCTGGCCCTAAAATCTTTATACAAACAAAGCTGTGTTGTCTGCACAATAGAGGATTTTGATGAGTCTTCTTACAATCTGAATGCCACATTCTTCTTTATATAGGTGAACTTTTCAAATGACTTGCTCAGCTTACTGATTTTCTAAGCATCCTGAGCAGGTTTTAGTAGCCTAGTGAAAAGAAGCTGTGCTGCAATCTGGAAGGCACATGGTTGAGGCCACCAGCTGCTCTGCAAGAGAAAAATAAGTAATCTCATTGCACGTAATAAATTGCCTCTGAAAACCCACTACAGGGTCAGCTAAGGGTAGGCTCCAAGTCTATGGTACACAACAACAACAACAACTGAGTTTACAGAGGAGAAAGAATACAATCCTGAAAAAAAAAAAAACACCAACAATCCTGGTGCACACTTTTCTTGATTTTAAACCATGCAGTTTTCCTTTGTTTTGCTGAAACAACTGCTTCTTGGTCTACATATAGGTAAGTGTTCTTAATTAATTATCTAGAATCAAAATATTTATTTTAATCTTCATTAACTATTAGAAAAGCCAAACCAAAATATAATAATATACTTACAACAACTAAACTTTTAGAAAATAAAATGTGTTCATGGGAAAAAAAATGTTTTTAAGATCTATCTCCCCCCAAAAAAAATCAGCCTATTTTAAAAATCTTTATTTTTAAAACTTTTTCCCTTGCTTTGCTATACATTTTGTGTATTTTAGTTCTTCAGATTTAATAGAGTGGAATTATCACATATTAATTTTAGCTATGCCTCATCACAATGGCCAAGGTTTCAAATCTGTAAAACTATGACAGGATTATGTCTAAGTATGAAGTTACACCAGGTAGTCTAATAAGTAGGTATAATTTTCTACAAATATTTTCTATATGTGGAAGTTGAGCTGCTAAGATAAAGGCTGCTTTTCTTGAGGGGACTGAGTTAACCAGCAGCTCTACAGGAGAAAACTGGGCAATTTCCTCCTCTGTTATTTATGCCCTTGGAACTAACTAAACAAATACATGTATGTAAATGGGTGTGTTTGTGTGTTTTCAGATATATATCAGCTAGCATAACTGGCTAAAATCATATTGGGTTAAATGTCAAGAAATAATTTCAAACAGTAATACCATAAGATTATGCTGAGTGAAACATCACAGTCACAAAAGGACAAATACTGCATGGTGCCACTGTTGTAGAATGGGACTGATATCAGGGAAGGGGTAAGACTGAGAAAAACTGGATAAGTTATGTATACAGCATTGAAATGATGATGAGGGAGAGAATAATTTAAAAGCGATATATGATAGAGTATTATGGTTATCACAAGAGTCCAGAATTAAGGTTGCATAGTGAAGTTTCCTCGGGGTGGTGGTAGGGGTGCGGGGGTGATTGTATACCAAAGAAGGAATTTTTCTTTTGCATTTCAAAGACAGGAGTGAACTGGGGGCGGGGGGGTAGGTGGGCAGGGAGAAAAGTACAACAATGAATGAATGGAAATCCAAAATCTCTGTAAATGTTCACTATTAATAAATTTTTTTTTAAAACTTGTACAAAAAAATAAAATGATACATGGGGGGGAAAAAGATGAAATTAGAACAATTTGAAGTTATTGGACATGCATGAATTGCCTCTCAACTGAAAACACTTCTATTTGCACTGTGTAAAATACCTCACATATGTTGGGGTAATGTAAGATAACTTTCCACTGTTGTTCTTGAACCAACCTACAGTTGCAAATGAACTTTCAGAAGCAATGAACTGCATGGATGGAGACTGCCCATCTTTCTCCCACAGAGCAGCTGGTGGATTCAAACTACATACTTCTGCAGTAGCAGGGCAACTTCTACCATACCATTTCAATCATGTAACCTATTTATTCCAGATCCTATTCCTTAGGTTACTTCTGGAGTGTATCTATTTTGAATTATTTTAACTTAATTTTACATTCTTAAACATATCATAGCAAAGGTTTCTACTCAACTATTTTAAGAGAAGCAAAGTGATTATTTGCTCTTTGACCCAGCAATTATCCAAGAACACTGTTTTCTTTGTAACACAAAAGAATAACTGTGTAAAACTAAGATGAACCATTATTTACAGTAGCATCACTAGAAAACTGATGTTCTACAGAAATTAAGAAACAATCCTTCAAAGATGTGTGTTGAGCACTGATTAAATATGTGTATGTGTATGTATGTATGTGTTTGCAGGTGTGCATGTGTGTGTGCAAGCACAGAAGAGCTAGTGAGTTTCTTCTTCAGGGTAAAATGATGAATAGAAACAATTCTAAGCCATCAATGTTGATTTAGACCATTTGAAAGGTTAATATTTGCCCACATTTCAAAATAATTTCACTTCTGAAGAACACAATATAAAGAATTTCATTGAAAACAGCAAGCCCTCTTAGAGCACATAATTAAATCATGCTAAGGTTGGCTCCTAAAGTGCAAAATGATTATTCTATAAGCTTTAGAAGATTTACAATTGTCTTCCTTCAAAAGTCTATAATTTTTCCCTTACTATTGTTCTCATTTCATAAGTCAACACTGTTCATGTGATACAGTTCACCACCTTTCCCTCCCCTTTTCTCACTTATAGAATGGAATGAATTATCCTTTATTGGATAACCAGGACACTCATTAACACTTATTTATATTCCATTTTCATCACTAAGGACTCATAATACTATAATAAATGTCACATTTTGAACTCATAGTTTTCCAGCAAAGTCTTCACCACTTCAAACAAAAATTAACATCAAATATTTGGTCTTTCAGAAAGATAGCATAAAATGCCTGATTAGAACATTGCTCTTAAAATAGAAAGAGGTAGTATAGCAGAAATAGGAAAAAAGTTCTGTCTGAGAGAAATTGTTTCCACATGCTGTACTTAAATAATTTTCCTGCCAGTTAACTGAACTTTTATTGTTATTTCAATAACTTTCACTTGTAAGCATTTAAAAAAACAAAACAGAAATGCCAATTTTATAGAAATCCATGGACTACTTCCCTGTTTATATTCTAAATTCATTTAGTTACACTAAATTGCAGCATTTTTTTTATTTAAATACAACAATCTTTACATTCAAAATGAAGTAACAACGCCTTCCATATAGTTTAATAGCTCCACACATTTGAAAATCAAGTACAATTTACCTCCTCTATCCCACCATGTAAATAAAGCAGGGATGGAATAACTATAGAGCTGTGCCTCCTCCTTAAAACAAAACAAATTTTATGACCTGGTATAAGATATTTTATGGATTCAGTGTTTTGTTCATTGTGAAAAATATAGAGAAGTAGCAAATCTTGTTTCTGCAAGAAAAGTAGTAATGGTTCCTTCGATTCTAGATTTAGAAATGCAATGATAGGTTAAGCCTGTGACATCAGAGTGACTTTGTTCGGGGCTGATGGGGATGGGAGGAATGGTTTGAGATTTGTGGCAAGAGACACAAAAGAAATATGAGTGGGTATATCTTAGTGATCACTTAGTAATCTTTACAACATATTCACGAAGCCCATTTTCTCAATCTACCAACGATTACAAATTGATTTGATATGATTATTTCTGACTCCTCAATCAGAACTGTCCCACCCCTGTCTAGGGATCCTATGATAAAAGAAATCTCAAGGAAACTTAAAAAAAAACAACCGAACATGGGGGCCGGGGGGGAATCAGTAAGAGTGTAATAACCAACACTGTTTTAAAAAATCAGATGTCAAAGATCAACATCTCCATTCCCTTTACAACCTATTTTCCCTTCTTTTGCACTGAGACTACAGAGAAATATGGTTTCTTTGTAAAATGAGCTCCTCATTGACAGCTGCACGTAGATCATGCATTTCACTTTCACAGAAGAAGCTCTCACAAGCTTGTCATTTCCCGTGAGCTCTAGATATACAGTTTACCTGACAACATCATGGCAAATTTTACTAAAGGACACTGGTAAAGTTGGTCACTAGGGCTCTGTATCACTGTGTCAAGTAGTGTGGCAACTTTGCAGTCCCGATGTTTACGCTTTGCTCATAACATACTACTAACTTGTTTAGCTCTGATGGCTCAGTGGTAAGGAATTGTGCTACCAACACACAGGTTCATGGCTGAAATCCACGAGCTACTGTGGCAGAACAATAAGCCATCTCGTAAGATGCAATCAACTGTCTCTGAAAATCTTCTGGAAGGTCAGCTAGGAATTGGTTTTAACTCAACAGTATACAACAACAACAGCTCACTTATCAAGAGTATTTTTTTCTATTATGAAATATAGAAGTAGGACTTTTAAAACAGCAAATGAAACTGTTGTTGTTGTTAGGTGTCATTCAGTAGAGTATGCCCCATAGAGACTCTGAACAACGGATCTGAACTCTTTCCTATCCTGTGCCATCCTTACAAGTCCTAGTACATTAGAGCCCATCACGTCAGTCACTGTGTAAATCCACCTAGTCAAGGGTCTTCCTCTCTCTTGTTGACCCTCTACCTTTCCAAGCATCATGTCCTTCTCCAAGGAATAGTCCCTCCTAGCAATACATCCTAAATATGTAAGGGAAAGCCTCATTATCTTTGCCTCCAGAAAAGGCTCTGACTGCACCCTCTCCAAGACATATATGTTTGGTCTTCTGAAAGTCCATGGGATATCCAGTGTTCTTCTCCAAAACCACAGCTCAAAGGTATCAATTATTCTTCTGTCATCCTTTTACACTGTCCAGCTCTAAGATGCATAGAAAGTGATTGGAAGGACCATGGCCTGAATCAGACAAACCTTAGTTCTCAAATTTATATCATTATTCCTAAGTAATTTAGCAGGGTCCCTAACTGCAGACTTTCCCAATACAATATGTCTCCTTATTTCCTGACTGCTGGTACCAAGGGCATTAGCTGTAGATCCAAGTAAGATAAAGTTGGTGACAGTTTCAATCTTTCCTCTACCATATCAGTGCAATCTGTTTTGTTGACATTGAGATATAGTCCATTATGAATGCTGCAGTCTCTGATTCTCTGCAACAAGTGCTTCAAGTCCTCCTCACTTTCAGCAAGCAAGATTGTGTCATCTACATAACTCTGGTTATTGATGAGTCTCCCTGTGATCCTGATGCCACATTTTTCTTCATAGAGTATAACAGACTGAATAGGTATGGAGAGAGAATACAATCCTAATGTACTCCTTTTCTAATTTTAAACCATGCAGTGTTTTCCTGTTGTGTTTGCACAAGAGCCTCCTGGTATATGTATAGGTTTTGCACAAGCACAATTAAGTGCTCTGGGATTCCCATTCTTCTCAATGGTACTCATAACTTGTCATTATCCATACAGTCAAGTGTGCCTGCACAGTCAGTAAAGCATAAATAGACAGTCTTCTGGTATTCTTTACTTTTAGCCAGGATTTCTCTGACATGAGCAATGATATCCTTCATGCTACAGCCTCTTCTAGATCCTGCTTCAATTTCTGGCAGTTCCCTGTGTCTGAATGATAGACAGCAGGATTTTACTTGCATGTGATATAAATTATATTGTTCAATAATATCCACATTCTGATGGATCACCTTTTTTCTTGGGAATGGGAACAAATATGGACCTCTTCCAATCCACTGGCCAGACAGGACCCCTCCAAATTCCCTGGCATAGACTGATGAGCACATCCAGGGTTGCATCTGTTAATTGAAACAAATCAGTTAGTATCCCACTGATTTCTGGGGCTGTATTTTTTGCCAGTGCTTTTAATGCAGCTTCAATTTCCTCCTTCATTGTCATTGGTTCTTGCTCATTTGTACTTCCTGAAACTTCTCAGTGTCAGTCAGTTCATTTTGTACAGTGACTCTGTGAATTCCCTCCATCATCTTCATATACTTTCTGCATCATTCAATATACTGCCCACAGCATCTTTCAATATTGCAACTCGACTTAAATTTGTTTTTCAGTTTTCTGAGCTGAGAAATGCAGAGCGAGTTTTTCCTCTTTTATCCTCTAAATCCAGCTCTCTGCACATTCCATTATAATACTTTAGTAGTGTAGAAATGTAGTGAATGAACTACATTTAGCATATTACATTTTGCAGGACACCTGGAACCTGCAGAAACCCACACTTCCCAATGTGGACTTCCCATGTAGGTGTCCCCTAATTTTAATGTTGCCATTAAATTTCCCATTCTGAAATGTGTTGTTGCTGTTGTTGTGTGCCATCAAGACAGAAACCACCATTAGCTGACCCCCCAGAGGCTTTTCAGAGGCAGTAAATCACAGGCAAGGAGACTGCCCATCCTTCTCCCACCGTGTGCTTTTTTGGAATTGCAGCAGTTTCTTACCACTAGGCCACCAGAGCTCCTGAAGTTTAAAGATGTCAAAATAAGTTTGGCTCTTTAATTTTGAAATACATGTTGGGATAGATAACTCTGGGAGTTCTTGGATTTTGTGGACTCCCACAGCTGGTTCAAAAGTAAAGCTTTTTTGTTCTTTATATTTTCAAACAAGTAAAAAAAAAATACTCAAGCTACATGTGCCCTTCACAAATGCTTCTCATAGAAATGCCTGATCTCAACTGGATGCAGGGGGCAAACTCCATTCTCTATACATCCTGCCAGAAGATCTCTTGATAATGGTGTATGTACAACAACACAATCCCTAACAGAGAGAACCATTTATTGTGTTTATTTAAGAAACCAACTATCTTACGGAGCAGAACGCGTTGTTCTTTCACCTTTGTTCTTTTTTCATGACTACTTCTACTGAAGTTTAAAAAATTGCATCTTCTGAAAATTGTTACCACATGCCCTCTTTGTTATTATGCTGACTAGATACTACTCCATGCCTTCTTTCCCCCTTTATTTTTTTTTCATGGTTTCACTTCTAAAAGCCTGGTTTCTTCTTAAGACTCAGTATAGCATTCTGTGTTCTTCTGACAATGAACTCCTCATTTTCTATTGCAATCAGCACCACAGGAGAATTCGGTTAACTATAGTCATTCTAATAGTTATGCACCTTTGGGGAAAAGGTATTGTTGTTCGCCCTGAGTGAGTTACCAGGTTGTTGACTATGACTCAGAGCAACCCTCTGAACAATAGAACTGACTTCTGTCCTACCCTGCAATACCTCTATCATCCGCAACACATCTGAGTCCTAGATTTCCCTTCCTTTTTTACTGTAATGTTAATGCAAGTTTACAGAAAGGTTAGGTATTCATTCATTAATTGTTGCTCATTTCTAAATTTCTCTTGGGTATTTTGTTTACAACCTCAGGTTCCTGTATGATGTCCAGTACTCAGCTGAGTACCCTGGGTGCATTGAAGATCACTTGAGTATTTTTCTGTGTGCCTATCGTTAGCTGTTGTATTTTCCCTGGACAACCAACTCCATCTCCTTAATTCAGAATCCAATAACTCCATTATGTATATTGAGAGAGTTCAGAAAACTCCCAAAGGAGTAACTGAAAGAAATCACAATTTTTCCTCTTGTGTGCTTTTTCAATCTTAAAGTCTATCAACCTCAGGAAATTTAGCAACTGTGCAGACAGAATTTTAGGAACATAAAACCATATCCATGCTAAGACAGAGTTAGTCAAACACTGTCTGCCAGACAATAACTGCACAGGTCCAATCAGTGTTGCTGAAAGGATCCACATCTGATCACTGCAATCCATAAGCAATTTGTGAAAAATCACTTCAACTATTTTCTCAAAGAGATAAAATAACATTGCTAGCTAAAAGTAAAATGGGCTTGAAGTATTTACTAGTAGAAGCCAATGACTATAGATTTCATTATAAATGACTCATTGCCATCAAGTTGGAACCAAGTGATAGGTGATCCTCCAGCAGGTTTCTGGGGCTGTAAATCACATGGGAAAAGATTGCTCATCTTTATTCCTCAGAACCTCTGGTGGATCCAAACTGTCAGAGAGGCACCAGCTTTGGGCTAGCATCCTAACTCTCTACAGACTGTGTCACTTACACTTCAACCTAAGAGAAAACAAAATCTACACAAATGGACCAATAATATCTATGTCAATATAGAGAAAAGATTGATGTTACCAAGGAGTTCATTTTATCTAGATCCACAATCAACACCACTGGAAGCAGTAAACAATAAATCAAATGATCTTTTGAGAAATCTGCTGGAAATGATCCCTTTAATATATTAAAAGAAAGATGTCACTTTGAGATCTAAGGTACACCCGACCCAAGCCAGGGTATTTTTTACCAGCTTCCTATGCAGCGTGTAAACATTATATAATGAAAAGGGAAGAACAGAGAACTGATGTATTTGGATTATGGGGGTAAATATGGAATACACCATGGGTTTCCAGAAGAATGAACAAATCTATCTTGGGAAAAAAGTGTTCCAAAATGTTCTCTAAAAAGCAGGATGGTGGGATTTCTTCTTACATACTTGGTACACCATATCAGGAGAGGTGAGGCTCTGGAGGAGGATATCATGGTTAGTAAAGCAGATGGTCAATAAAAAAAGAAGGCAATCCACAGTGAAATATGTTGGTTCAGTGGCTGAAACCATGGGCTCCCATAGATCAGTGACTGCAAGGATGGGGCAGGATCAAGCACTGTTGCAGTCTGTTTTCCACAGAGTCATGATGATTTAAAACTGACTCCTAAGTTCCCAATTAGTCAAAATCACTGCTTTTCCTTTGTTTCCTCATTTTTAAAAAATATTATTGTGACTTTAATGAAAGTTTATATTGCATTAAAAGTTGGGCATTCATTCATTCATTGTTGCACATTTTTCTCCCTCCTCCTCCCTTCCCTCTCCTCCAATCCACTCTGATTTTTTTGTTGCTGTAGTGTGTTTGAAAAAGCAGGAGTGGCATCCACTTCCATAGTTTGCCTCCAGAAACCCTATGAATCTGGAGAAAGGATGAAATTCACGCAAATGGCAAATACTGTTGTTCACAGGGTCACTATGAGCCACCTACAACTCAACGGCACCTAACAACACAGAGAGAGACCAGTTGGCCTAGTGGACCAAAAGTAATGCTACCAAGCCATAAGTGGATGACTCTAAACTGTGACCCTCAGGCATGTTTTTAATTGTTTTTAGTCAAACATTCTTCTAGGTCATATAGCCCTGGTGTGTCTACTTGCCATACAGAGGTAACTTGTGGTTGTTGTGAAGCTGAACACTGTGACACTGATGTGTCAAATGCATCAATGGTTACCCATGGTAGACAGTGTTTGATGGAGCTCCCCAGTTAAAACAAACTTGGAAGCAGGAGTGGCATCCACTTCTGTAAATAGCTTGCCTCCAGAAACCCTTTTATCATTTCTCCAGATTCTGGAGAAATGATGAAAGTTATACAAGTGTTCAGGTCTTATGCTCATAGGGTCCCGATGGGTCACCTACGACTCAACGGCACTTAACAACAACATTATTTACTTTAAAAAAAAAAAGTATTTATTTGTTTACAAAGTTTCTTTTCTTCACTTTTAATCCTTACTCTCATATCTACAATTTTGGTATTGATAATTAAGTGGATTTCCCTGACTGACTCCTTTCATTCTGGCTCTGGCCCTTAAGATTGTTCGCATTAGTCACACATTACAGAATATTCATGTGCTTACCCAGTCCTTGTCTGAGACGCCTGTGACATAGCACTCCAGGACAAGAACAGTAGCCCAAGCTCCTACTTATCTGAAAGGAGAGTTAATTCCATTGAGCTTCAGCCTGACATGCTCAAAATCATCTCAGTCCAGCCGGGTGGCTTTGGTTTGCTAGGTCATTACAGGTGAAAAGATGTAATCCCCTGGAGCAGTGCTTCTCAATCTGTCTTTAGAAACAAACTTACTTTAGTTTTGTTTTTATCTTAATTCATTCCACACAAATATCTTTTCAAAATAAAATAAAAACGAGTTTCCCTTCACCTTTACCAATAATAATGTGGGGCCATAATGATTCATTTACCAGATTTTGGATAACACTACTTTAGCAAATGTTTACATTCTTAACCATGTTTGTTAAACAAGAAGTCTTCTAAGTTAATAATTTAATTTCTATGTTCTCCAAGGCCTGTCAAAGTTGTATTCCAAAATATGCCTCCTGTATATTTAATAATATTATTTAATATTAATTTAATAAGCATTTTGGTGTCCAGTCAATTCAAACACAGCAAGAAAGAATGAAACTCATCAGTACCTCTTCAGGTCAAGATTTCACAACCACCAGCCTACATTCAATTGAATGTACTATTTTTCAACTTTTACAACCCAAAACTCTATGAACTCTCTAACATTTACTTTAATAATTAGAGAGCTTTGGTGGCCTAGTGGCAAGAAACCACACTGCAGTCCCAAAGGCACATGGTTTGAGGCCACCATCAGGTCTAAGGGAGAAGGATGGGTAATCTCCTTCCATATGATTCACTGCCTCTGAAAACCCACCGAAGGGTCAGCTGCTATGGGTCGGCTCCAACTCTACTGTACACAACAACAACAATCAATAATTAAAGATCTGGTGGCCTATGGACAAAGATGTGCACTGCTAACCCAGAGGCACTTTGTTCAAAGACATCAGCTACAGCATGGGTGAAAAATGGATAATCTCAGATCTCCTTCCAAGCAATTTACTACCTTTGAAAATCTGCTGGCGGGTCAGTTTAACTGGACAAGATATAGCAGTAACAATAAAAAACTATTTCAGATATTATAAACTTCATTCCCCCTACTACTCTAACTCTTGAATTATCAGACATATACATCATTTCAATCCTATGTCATTGCTGCATTCTATTGTTTCAAGTGTTCATGATTTCAAGGATGTACTGTAACATAGTTTTCCAAATGCAGTATAATAGTATACTTGTTAAGACCACAAGCTCTAATAGAGGCAGTTAATTTCTCTAGAACAAGAAACTTAAGATCTAGACCAAGCTGTCCATTTACTAGTTCTATAATATAGGTACAATATATTTCTTCAGTCACAAGACAAAGTGAATAACTACATCTCTATCATATGCATTATGTGCAGGTTAAATAATATACTTAAAACTATTTTATTATATCTCAAATGAGTATATGATCAATTGATTTAGTTAATATTATGGTGCACAATCTTATTTCCACTCTATTACTAAAAAATACTTTAAAATATCTCCATCTGTTTCAGTGTGGAGACTAAGGTACTTCTGATTGAGGCCAGAGTCTTTGCAATTACTTGCTATGTGTCAGAAAGCTGGACAATGACTAAGGATAACAAAAAGAGAATTGATGTCATTGAGAAGAGTATTGCTGGAAAAGAGTATTGAATATATCATGGAATGCCAGAAGAACAAATAGTTTCATCCTGGAGAGGGTGAAATCAAGCTCCTCCTTGGAAGCAAGTATTCTGACATAATATGAGCAAGTTGCAAGGAGGGACCAGTGTTTGGAGAGGGACATCATGCTTGGAAGGGAGGAGGGACAGAGCAAG
Organism: Elephantulus edwardii; assembly: GCF_000299155.1. Lineage (NCBI taxonomy): Eukaryota > Metazoa > Chordata > Mammalia > Macroscelidea > Macroscelididae > Elephantulus > Elephantulus edwardii. The sequence goes on from NW_006399894.1 coordinate 7,618,393, forward strand.
AAAGGAAGACCTGTGATGCGAGGGATTGGTTCAATGACTGTGGTAATGAGGGTAGATGTGTCAGACACAATGAGGTTAGCACAGGATTAGAGCAGGTTTCAGGGCTATTGTACATAGGGTCGTTATGAGTTGTAAGTGACTTGAGAGAACATAACAACAACATCAAGTTTTTGTGTGTTTTTTAAAATTGGTTGTGTTGTGTATAGTAGAGTCAGAACTGACCAGGAGCTGATCCTCTGGTGGGTTTCCAGATGCAGTTAATCACATGGGAGGAGAGTACCCAATCTTTTCCCACAGAGCAGTTGTGGATTCAAACCGCAAACCTTTGGGATTGCAGCTCATGAACTGTGTTGCCTTCATGTACATAATGGAATTGTGTGTATATACACTTTTCGTTTCTGACATTATGCTTCATGTAATAATTCCCATATATTGTGGTGGCGGTGTTGTTATTAAGTGCTGTCGAGTCGCAGGTGACTCATAGCGACCCTATGTAGGGGAGTCCTCAATGCTTGTGTGACTTTCATCCTCTCTCCAGGTTCATAGGGTTTCCAGAGGCTAGCTCTTACGGAAGTGGATGCCACTCCTCCTTCCAAGTTTGTTTTATTCAGGGAGCTCCAGCCCACACTGTCCATATTAGGTAACCATATATTGTGTTAGATACAGTCAATCACAAGTGGACTGTGACCACCATAAGCCCCTCTTTTCAGCTCCCCACCAGATTTTTCCCATTTCCTTTACCACCTCCTTCTACTCATCAAATTGTGCAACCGTTCGTTATCCCCCTAAACAATCATGAGGAAATGCTCAAAATCACTGGCAAAATAAGAGATGCAAATCAAAACCACAATGAGATACGATCTTACTCCAGTAGCACTGGCAAAGTTTAACAAAACAGCAAGCAATAAATGTTGAAGAGGATGTGGAGAGACTGGAACTCTCTTACACTACTGGTGGGATTGTAAAATGGTACAACCACTCTGTAAGGCAGTTTGGTTTTGTCTCAAAAATCTCTACATAGAAGCTCCATATGACCCAACTATTCCATTATCAGGAATATAACTCAAGGAAATTAGAACTGAGACTCAAAACAGATTTTTACATCAATATTCATAGCTGTATTATTCACCATCACATCACAAGAACATGAAAAATGTCCAAATATCCAATACATTCCACTGAATGTATTAATTATGGTACTTTCACACAATGGAATACCACACAGCATTCAGGAACAATGATTTTAAAAAATGCAATATAACCTGGGAGAGACGGGAAAGCATTAGGTTGAGTGTACTAACTCAATCTCCTAAGGACAAATACTGCATAAGGCCATATTTTGTAAAAATAGAAAGATAAGTAGTAAAATGTGTATTGAGGCCCAAAGGGGAAAAGGGTGAGAGCAGAGGGGTGGTATTTTAAGTATACAGATAGCTTATTTCTACATAAATTCATTGGCAATAGTTTCTTCTCTTTACTTAGATTTCAACTTTCCCTCTTCAACTCAAATGTCACTTCTTCCAAGAAACAATTTTAAATTAATTTCATTCTCCCTGAATTCTTCTAGAGCAACTATGAAGTGTATTCACTAATGACATAAGCATTCATAAAACTGCAAATTACTATATATGTGAAAATTAATTTTTTTAATACAGTAGATACAAGGTTTTGAATAAGATAAATTGAAACTGCAAATCTTTAACTTGTACCTTCAAGACATTGCTGTTGTTATTAGAGGAAATCAAGTCAAGTTTGACTCATAGCCATCTATTAGCAACAAATCTGAACCCTGTGCTATCCTATACCATCCTCACTATCTCGGACACACCTGAGCCAACTGCTGTAGTCACTATGTCAGTCCATCTGGCTAAGGGTCTTCCTCTCTTTCACCGTCCCTCAGCCTTCCCAAGCATGATGTCCCTCTCCAAGGAATAGCTTCTCCCAGCAACATATATATAAGATGAGCTTACTAGCCTTGGGCAATTATTTGACCTCTCTCATTCTGTTGCTCTGCTTGTAATATTAAAATAATGCTATCAGTAAAAAAAATCAATAAAACGATTATTAACAGCATGAATATATATCTTCCTCAAATTGACTGCAATAATCTTGAGAAGGCAAATCATGCCCTAGTTTTGTTTTTTTTTTTTGTTTTTTTTGTGGTTGTTCTTTTCCTTCTATTCTTTATGGTAAACAATATATAAAAGTAGCATTCAAAAACTGGTTTATGTTATGTTTTAAAAGAGAATGCCAGAATATTATATATTTATGCAAGCCTTTTCTAATTCTATAAATTCAGCATGGAGTGTTCTGCATACTCGCACTACACAGTCTCTCACTGTGTGCTAAGTAAAGAAACCTAGTAATCTCCTTACCATATACTAATCCCCACAGACAGTAATAATTATAACTTACTTCAAGGTACTTACACAATGGAATTTGTTGCTAAGTGAAGAAAAACTTCTGAAGTGCTTTTGACATAAATATCTTTCTTATTTGCAAGGTACAGTAGCATACTAACTAAAACAACCTAAATTGTTAAGAGTCAAGATAAATTTAAAAAAAAAAGAGAGATACAAAAGACTGTGAGTAGAGTATTTAAAATAATACATTAGAAGAAATTACTCTGTTTTAACTGAGGGCACGTTATAGCAATGAACATTTAGGTTTGGTTTTAGTAGAAACTTAACAATATTTCTAAAATTTTAATTTAGTCATCACTCAAAATAAAATGTGGTTTTATTGATCTGAAGATGTTCTAAATACTTTAATGTATTACATTAAGTGTTAAACAGAAGGGAAACTTTAAATATATAAATTAGTAAACAGGAGCTCTAGTCTGTAGGAAGTAATACTGCTAACACAAAGATCTCACCCCTCCTGCAGGCTGAATCCATCATTGGCTGTGCGGGAGAATGGCAAGATTTTCCTGTACAATTTACAGCCTCTAAAAACCTGCTGGAGGGTCAGCTATGAGTCAGTTGTCACTCAACAGCAATGAGCTCTATGAGTAATTAAATGAGGTGTGTAAAGTTTTTTGTTTGAGTGCTATGTATACTAGTTAGAGCATGGAAACTTTCTGATGGTTCTTTACATAAAGGCATATCTAAATACTAATAAAGTTAACTGGGGTAAAAGGGAGAGGGCAACAATAAAAACCTTATTCATAATGGAATTAAAGTTATAGAATCTATGTTGATCTCTAAGCACAATTTTTACATAAATGTAATTTTTGAAATACAAACGATAGCAAACTTATGTCCAAGTTGAGTCAGAGAGGAGAAGATGCCACTGAAATATCGGACTAGAAACAGGTATATCTTGGTAGACTTTGAGTTGATCATGAGGTAAAGTACAATGGCTAGGACTGCAAGGAGATCTGGAAACTATTAGAAGAACCTGAATGTGGACAAGAACCAAAGGGAGTCCTGAATTATTCAGGAGCTAAGAGAGTAAATCATTCCTCTAAGGGAAATAACAATATTATAAAAACAGAAAAGGACGTGGGAGTGTGGGAAAAGAGGAAAGTGGAAGGTTCTGCAAATGAGTATCCCTTTTCTTCCTGACAGTAATGTGGCTTTCTTGGATATTAATGAAATTTTCCCCAAATTTTCTCTTTTCTGTATAAACTGTGGGTACTTTTCCTCAGTCATTGATAAGCCAACATTCAATCTCAGTGACCACTTTCCTATAGATTTCTTTTTTATTTTATTATTATTTTGTGTGTATGTATACTGCCAAATTGGACCTGACTGGTACAAGAGGAGCTTGCCCCTCCTTCTCCAGCAGAGCATCTGATGGATTCAAACTACATACCTCTGGGATTGCAGTGTGGCTTCTTGCCACAAGGCCACCAGAGCTCCCTGAGATTTCTTAAAGTCACTGTATATTTTTGACATTGTAATAATGCCTTGAATTTAACACACTTATGATGGCAACTGAAAAATGTACTTAGAAAATAACTTAAAAAATAATACTAAAGTCACAGCCATTGCTGTTGATTGAGTCAATTCTGATGCAGAGTGACCCTACAGGAAAGATACATGCTACATGGTTTTCAAGAGTGAAATACCTATCAATCATTCAGCTAGCAGTAAGTGCTTAACCACTGAACCATTAAGGTGTCTTAGAAGTAACTAAAACACTCAAACTCATTGTCTTTTAGGAGCTGACCCTGCAGAGGTCTTTCAGAGGCTTTTAATCACACAGGAGGAGACTGTCAGTCATTCTTCTGCAGGGCAAGCAGCTAGCTAGTGGATTAGAGCCATGTACCTTTGGATTGCAAGCACAACTATTTACCACTAGGCCATCATATACTAGGCGATGAATGTATATACATGCTATAGATAAAACACATAAATGTTTTATATTTATACACATAAAATATAGATCTTATATCATTCATGTTATACAACACATACAGTCTATGTATGTTATTTATACATGTGCATGTTGTATATATGTTAAGAATACAAGATATGAAAATAATAGTAAATTCTATTTTATGAATGTTCAAAATTCTTAGTAAATTGTGTTTCCGGGAAGCAAATGTTACAGGAATAAAAATATAACCATATTAAAGTCTATATAAAAGCTTTAGTCCAAGGATATCATTACCTTAAATTACTGGAAAAACTGGTAAATTAATTACACAAGATAGGGTAGGGATACAGGTTAATTATATGGTATACAACTGAAACAGTTAAATGGTGAGGTTCTACAAAGGTTTTCAAAGCTGATATTTATAAGTTTTTAACCCAAGTCTCCCCCATAGAAGGCTAGAAAAAATATATTGAATTTGAATATGGTAATGCAGTACAAGTTTGCCCTACAACACATTTGCCATAAAATTGTTTTTAACATCAATTTATTATTATGTTAGGTTTTATTAGAAAACAGATGTGAAATTTAATTCAAATGCTATTCTTTATGCTCATTTTACTAATATTAGCCAGAGAATTACAAAATAAAAACAGTTTTCCTCTTGTTTGATTAAACATCTAATAATTTAAAGAAAATTATGCTTTCTTGGTAGTTCTATTTCCAAAAAAATATTGAGAGAAGATTCAAACTATACAGGACACTGTTTATAATCTAGGGTAACATATTTACTGAAGCACTGGTGGCCTAGTGACAAGAAGGTGCGCTGCAATCCCAAAGGCACATGGTTTTAATCCAACAGCGGCTCAGCAAGACAAGGATGGGCAATTTCCACCCATACAATCACTGCCTCTGAAAACCCACCAGAGGGTCAGCTATGGGCTGGTTCTAACTTGATAGTACACAACAACATATTTATTTGGTCTTACTATGTAGTCATTTTAATTTTCCTGTATTTCAAAATCATACTTATGAAATCATATATATTGAATATATAGTATTAAACTCTGAAATCAACATTTCACACTTTATGCTAGTTTCTCCTGGAAATTTAAATAGTAAATTAATGATCATCTAATGTCACTCATTCTGATTTGCAACTTCACCATTTAAATGATACTTCAACTGATTCAAACATGGCCCAGTCTCAAAACATCACAATTCAGGATCAGTTACACTGTGATTCAACGGGCTTCCTTTGTCAGTTTCAGAACTAGATCTCCAGGCCTTTTAGTCATAATTCTTTCAGAAATTCTTCTGAAACCTGTTCAGCATATCAACAAAAAACTCCCCAATGACCAAGTCACTTGTTGTTTATGCATTAGATCTCTCACATGTTGTTGTTAGGTGCCTTCAAGTCCAAGTAATAATGACCTTATGAACAACCAATCTGAACACTGTCCTATCCTGTGCCATCTTCACAATTTCTGATACATTCAAGCTCTTTGCTGCAGTCACTATGTCAAACCACCTGGTGGAGGGTCTTCCTCTCTTCTGCCAACCTGATGCCTTTCCAAGCATGATGTCCTTCTCCAAGGAATAAACACTCCTAGCAACATGCCTTAAGTATATGAGATGACGCTTCATCGTCTTTGCCTCCAAGAAGTACTCTCACTGCATGTTCTCCAAATCCTTTATGTTTGGGGGTTTTTTTGTGGCAATCCATGGGATATTCAGTACTGTTCTCGAACATCACAGTTCAAAGGCAACACTTCTTCTTCTGTCAACCTTATTCATTGCCCACCTCTCAGCAGTATAAGAAGTGATTGAAAAAGACCATGGCCTGAATGAGCCACATCTCTGTTCTCAAACTAACATCATTATGCCTCAATAATTTGGAGAGGTTCTTAACTGCAGGTATTACCAGTACATCTCCAGATCATGGTCATGGTGTTGACTGTGGATATAAATAAGACAAAGTCATTGACAATGTCAATCTTTTCTTTATCCATCATGATGTTGTCTATTAGTCTAGAGGTTAGGATTTTTGTTTTCTTGATATTGAGATGCTATTCATATTGAAGTGATCTCCCACACAGAAGAATTCTACCACTGAACCACGTAATCCTCATGCCATAAAAAACATATGTTATAAAATGTTTACATATATCTCAAGAAATATGTTTGGAGAAAGTGCAACTAGAGTGCTCCTTGGAGGCAAAGATGATAAAGCTTCATCTTACATACTTTGGGCATATTCTATTCCTTGGAGTGGGACATCATGCTGGGAAAGGCAGAGAGTTGGCGAAGGCAAGGAAGTCCTTCAACCAGATGGATTGACACGGTGACTGGCACCATGGGTTCTAGAGTGTGAGGAAGTGTGAGGATGGCACAGGATAGGACAGGGTTCACATCTGTTCATGGGTCATTAAGTTCAATGGCACACAACAACTTCTCTAGTAACACTGAGTTGTTATTGTTGTTAGGTCCCATCAAGTACAACTCATAATGACAATCCATCTCATTGAGGATCTTTCTCTCTTTCACTGTCCCTCCACCTTTCCAAACATGATGTCCTTTTCCAATAAACAGTCTCTCCTAACAACATGTCCAAAGTACGTGAGACTAAGCTTTATCATCCTTGCCTCCCAGGAGTACTCTGTTTTTCTCTCCCCCCAATCCTCCATTAATATTTTATTTTCTTAAATTGAAAAAACAAGTAATATTAGAAATAAAGATGAGAATGAGGCAGAATATCCTCCATAGAAACGTCATCATTGAAAATCATTCTTAGGACATATGTTCTGTAAAAGTATTTCACAGAGTCAGTGGAATATATAGTAAAGTAACATTGTTAAAAAAATACAAGATAATGATATAATCATAATTCTATTTCTGTTTTTTTAATAAAATGGTTTTACTATCTTTAGACGAGTATGGTATTGAAAAGTCCCTTAGTTATATATCTGAAGGTATAAATCTTGGAAGAAGAAACACTGGTTTTATCTTCATAGAATTCATTCACAATCACCATACATGTATTTTTTTTCTCCTATTATGTTTCTTTTTTATTTTCTACTAGTGTATTTACAAAATTTTAATACTCCAAGGAGTACTCTGTCTACACTTCCTCCAAAGCATATCTGTTTGTGGTTTTGGAAGTTCATGGAATATTCAGTACTTCTCTCCAACACCACAGTTCAGAGACATCAATTCTGTCATTCTTTTATTCCTTGTTCCACTCTCATATGCATAGCAAATGATTAGAAGGACCACGGCCTGTATCAGGCATACCTTAGTCCTCTAACTGATATCACTACTCTTCATTGTCAAAAGAAAAGGAAAACTGTCTTTGATAAGTGCAGCCAGAGTACTCCTTAGAAGTGAGGACAATGATACTTCATCTCACATACTTTTGAGTATGTTCTCAGGAGGGTCTAGTACTAGAATAGGACATCATACTTGAAAAATGAGAGCATCAGTGAAAAAAGAGGAAAAGATGGATTGACAAAGAGACAGCCACAATAAGCTAAGCAGAGATTGTGAGGATCGGGCAGGATCAAGAGGATTTCATTGTGTGTCCTTTTCCCATGGAGCAGCTGGTAGCTTCCCTCAAACCACGTGCCTTCAGGATTGCAGTGCAGCTTCTTGCCATTAGGCCACCAGAACTCCCTTGTTGTACATGTCATTGTTGTTGTTATGTGCCATTGAGTACCTGCGACTCATAGCAACCTTATGTACAACTGCCCTAAACCCTGCCCTATCCCTTGCCAATCTTATTGGCTCCAACGCAACCATCCCCATTTCCTTGGTGATACAATAAATCCATCTCATTGAGGGTCTACCTCTCCTATGCCATCCCTCCAACTGGACCCAACTCAATGGTATCTAACAACAGCAACATGACATACCAGATTTCTTCTATCATTTTATCTCTGTTGTTGTTGTTGTTGTTGTTATGTGCCATTGAGTTGCCTGCGACTCATAATGACCCTATGCACAAGCACCCTAAATGCCTCTCTATCCTGTGCCAACTTCTCATTTCCAACACACCCATTCCCACCACCCCTATCACAGAATCGATCCATCTCATTGAGGGTCTTCCTTTCCTATGCCGTCCCTCCACTCTCCTAAACATGATGTCCCCTCTCCAAGGACCAGTCCCTCCTTGCAACATGCCCAAGTATGTCAGATGAAGCTTTAGAATCCTTGACTCCAAGGAGCATTCGGCTTCACCTTCTCCAGGACCAACTTGTTTGTTTTCCTAGCAGTTCATGGTATACTCAACACTCTTCTCCAGCACCACAGCTCAAAGGCATCAATTCTTTTTCTATCATCCCTATTCACTGTCCAACTCTCCGATGCAAAGCACATAACTGTGAAGACTATAGCCTGGATCGGGCACACCTTAATCTCAAGCCTGACACTTGCTCTTCAATACTCTTGAGAGGTCCCTCAGAGCTGACTTTCCCAATGCAATTCGTCTTTCGATTTCCTGGCTGCTGTTACCAAGAGTGTTGACTTTGGAGCCAAGTAAACTAAAACTGTTAACTATCTCAGTCTCTTCACCATCCATACTGATGCTGCCAATTTGCCCCATGGTGAGACTCTTTGTTTTCTTGATGTTGAGCTTCAATCTGTATTGAAGGTTGCAGTCACTTAAAACTTGCTGGCCCTGAGTTTGGGCCCTACTTAGATCAACAGTCTATTGGGTGTTATTGAGGCTGTAAATCTTAACAATGAGTAGAATGCCCATATTTCTTCCAAGGAGTCATTGGTGGATTCATACTACCAGAGGTTTAGAGCTTTCTGATTAGCACAATGCACTAGTAACTGATAACTAATACAGTGTCTATCAAAAAGACAAATCAAATAAATTAGAGACTAGTTGCTTCCTTTTTATTGCCAAAGAGTTTATTTCTAAAGTGTCCTCAAAGAAGTAGGTCCATAATAGGGAGCCTCTGAGTCCTGTAAAAGGATTTAGTGCTCAACTACTAATGGAAATACTAGGGTTTGAACCCACACAGGGGTCAAATCTTGCACCACAAACAGAAAATTGTTTAACGAGAAAGCACAAATCAATTTAAAATGTATTTTTATTTGAATGCGCCTAAACAATTGTTTCTAAACTAAGGAGTCAAAACAATTAAGTAACGTTCATCTGCTCTGCTCTTTTGAAATGTATAAAATTATGATAAGCCCAAATGAGCACCTGCGTAAAAATAATCATAAAATTGTGACACATCTGAATAATATCCTTGGTTCCTTCCTCTCTGGGTAAAGACATTTACTGTTTTAGATTATTCAATTAAATGGCTCTCTGGTGACCTGAAACATTAACACATTTATCTAAGCCACTGCTTCTGACACACTCTAATCCACAATTTTTTAAGAACATGATTCTTCTTACTTTTATATTCAAATTTTTAATATTGTGAATTCATTTGATAAAAATCTCATGAGACTGTCTCTATATACCACGGAAGAACAAAAAGAATTGTTTTTTGTTACTGATCAAAAGGTAGCAACCACATCTTTGCAGCACCCTGCTGCTTCTGCATTAATTTAGTTTATTTATGACTCGTTGAATTCTCTTCTTGACACTGCTCAAGTCACTTCGTACCAATTTATAGTTTTTGATGTCTTTTTTTTTTCTTCAGGCTACCAGAATACTGTTTTGGATATTGGTACTCTCATTTAAATAAAGTCTAAGTTTCATAAATTCTTTATAACTGAAATATACTTAGCCATGTTAAGTAGATTTGAGCTTTATGAAATAATTTAAATACCTAATTGTCTAAAATGCCATAATTAAATTTGGAAAAGTAAAGGAGTCAGAGAAATTAATGCAGGCACACATAGTTTCTCCATATATAGAAGACAATGCTATCACAATGATTTAATGTTAAAACATTAGCATTTATGTCAGACCACAAAAAATGCAAATCATTTTATTTGAGAACAGAAAGAAAGTAAATTAATGATAGGAAATTCCTTTTGTTCTACACTCAGGAGGAAATAAATGAGGTAGCTTGTCAACAGATAGTCTAATGAGTGGATAAAGAAATGTTAGTCCCCAGATATGCCTGTTACCAAGAGACACAGACTCTTCCTTATAGGTAAGATTTTCAAACAGTCCAAATGAGCTTGCCAAGGTGAAAAGACAGACAGACCGTGGCTCAGACAGACTGCACCTACAGCTTCCATCAAATCATTCCCTTATTCTATCTTTATCTACTTTCTTAAATCTCATCCCATGTGGAAAAAAAAAATCCTTCAGTTTACTGTTGATTTTATTTTCATTGTGATCCAGGAAAATCAACATTAGGTAGATACACTACCTCACCAACTCAACATTTCTTTGCTTGCTTGAATTTCATTTTACAAAAAAGAAATTCTCTACTTTTACACAGCTATAAATTTCAAGGGGATTGTTGTAATGTTTTTGCTTAAAATTATTACAGCAAAATGCTTATAGTCTATCAACAAGTATATAATTCTTTTTCTGCAATATGTACCTAAAAATAATGATTAATTGCATGTAAGCCATTAGCAAAATAGCAGGAAATGTAAGTATCACCACATGTTATATATTTAGTCAATCGGTTCTTACTTTGAATGGAGAGAGGGGAAAAAGATGCTATTTTGCCCAATCAAGCTGTGTCATTTTAGATATGTTACATAAACTCTTTAAGTATTAATTTTCCAAATAAGAAAAACAATACCAGCAACCATGTTGCTGAGTACCATCAAGTTGAACTGACTCATAGCTGACCCTCCACTGGGTTTTCAGAGGCAATTAATCACACAGGAGAAGATTGTCCATCCTTCTCTGGCAAAGCAGGGAGTGAACTCAACTCAAATCCTGTGTCTTTGGGACTGGAGCACAGCTTCTTACCACTAGGCCATCAAAGAAATATGCAAATAGCTTAGGACAGCAAGAGATCATGTCACTTGTAGCAGAAAATATAATTTCAATTACCCCTTAAATATTATTCATATGTGAATGCTTTTTATAAATTAAAAATATCTGGGCACAGTGCCTGATATAAGGGGATCAGTGATGAACTTTAAGCACTACTGATTATTCAAACACTGTAATCTGTATATCAAATACGAAGGTGGCAGTTGTTAGTTTCTGTCCAGCAAGTTCTGAGTCATAGAAAACTATGTAGAACAAAATGAAACCTTTCCTAGACCCCTATCAATGTCATGTCTTCAGGTATGTCTGAATCCATTGTTTTGACTGCAGTGTAAATGTCACTGAGGCTATCCCTCACATTCTTTCACTTTTTACCTTCATTCACTTTTTACCCCCCAAATTATTGGTTTTACCAAGATAAATAAGTCAGCTCTTGGGATGAACCTTGGTTCACCCAGACCAATATATATAGTCCTCCATTAAGATTAACTGTTCAAGAATCAGCACATATCGTAGGCAAATCTAAGTCAATGTCAGGACTTTATTTTGAGGAAGAATCTCTTTTGGAGACTAGCTGCATAGTCTTAAATCTCAGAATTAACTTCTGCCACTTCTTTCCTACCAGCATATGAGCAGAGCCGACAGCATCAGAGAGAAATAGAGAAGAAACTCTGCCTAAACTGTATCTATTCACAGTTCTCAGTGTGAACATTTTCAATTATGAGCCAATTGAGCCAATAAATACTCTTTCAAATACTTTAAATACACCTTAAAGTGTATTAAATAGATAGACATATATACTTCACAGACATATACAATTCACATACACAATTCAAAGACAACTTCCTAAATGAAGATTCTTCTATTCAACACAACTAGAGGTATTTCATTTAAAATTGCATGGCTTTTTCTATACATTTTATGGAATTTTCTTACATCTATTTGATGTGGAAGGGCCAGATTCACACCTAACTCATCTTTTTATCTTTCATAATGCTTTTATACATTGAAAATATTGGACAAAGTTTATCTGACTAAGCAAATGGGAAAAAAAAATCAAGTGATCTGTATCTCTTACAATCAATTATATTAAAAGTAATAAGTAATCATCAGAGTTTGCTGCCTACTGCATCTCTATTTGCCTAAGTCTCTTGAATCACACACACAAAAATTCTGGAATTCTGTCCATTCTAGATTTTTATGATCTAAAAGCATCAAGATTAAAAACACATATTAAGCATTAAATTATTATGAATCTTTTTTGTAGTGTCACTGTTGATACTGCATTTTACATGTCTGGCTTAAACAGATTAAAATTCTTCCCCCCCTTGAAAAAATCCACATTATATCTTTTAAAAATTCTACAGAATTATTCTGAAGTTATTCAGTTTTAATTGGATACTGGATTATTATCTTTCAATAACTCCTAGGTTGAAAACTATGAAACTCTATATTGATATAGTCTTTAATATAAATAGAAAAAAGTATATATTAAAATGTTACCTGGAAAAAAAAATGCTACCTGGACAATTTTACTTCTGTTGGCTCTTAGCAATCCGTTCATTTTATTCATTGTCATTTCACTGTTCATAAGTGAGATTTCCTTTGGTACACTTGAAACTGTTCCAGGCACGGATTTTCATTATTCAGCACTAGATAGGCTTTGGATTTAATTGCTTCAACAGCTTTGCATTAAATCTTTTATGTTTTCATTCATGCTAATCAACCAAGCAAGTCTTTGTAAAACCAGAGCTATGGTTATGGGATCTTTTATTGAATCAAATGCTTTATTTTGTGTGTGCAAAAAAAAATTTTTTTTAATTCATTAACAAGATTTAAATGGTGATATTTGAACTAAACTCTCACCAGGAAATTACTACACAACATCAAAGTGATAAGAAACAGGACACATATTTGTTACTGAATTATCATTTAGATTCTTAAATGGATAACTTGATTATTAAAGTTTTCTATATATAAGTATGAAACACTGTGTACTGAATTATAGTTTGATTTTCTATAAAGAGAGGTAGAGCATGAAACAAAGCTGGTTTGCTGAGTAAGATGTTGGTGTTTCCTCTTAGAGATTACCAGGAGCTCTACATGAAAAAAATCACGGTGGTCAGTAGCAGTTTTTCCAGCATACTTCTTAATACATTCAGAACACTGACCACAAGACTGATGAAGATAAATTAGGAACAAGTACAAGTAAATGTTTTAGGTTGAGAATGCTTCTTGAGTTGCTAATGACCTTGGCCAGGTGCAGGCAGCAGAATTTGGGTGGAGATGAACTCTGACATGTACACAAATGGTCACAAGCCATGGATTTCTTTCAAATAAAGTGGCAAGAGGCAGGATTAACAATAGGTACCACCATTAAGGACTAGGCATGAACCTACTGGAAATGTGTGAAACCTCATCTCACATCTGGAACTTCCATTAACCTAACTCTAAGATCCTGATGTTAAAAGAATAGAAAAACAAAACTTCAATCTCAAGCTACTTAATTCTAAGATTTTTTTTTTTTTTTAAAAAATGAATACACCTCTTCCTGAATAGTATGGGGGGGGGGGAAACACTTTTCTGCACTTCCTTTTTTCTTTTATCAGATGTTTCTTTTTTCTACTCCATTAAATATTTGAAGGTAACTTTTCATTTAGACATTAAAGAATTTATAATAATTATCAACTAAACATAATCCTATTTTAATTAAAAAATTAAGACATTTCATGTTAATTCATTATATACAATGTTTCCCAAACTGTCATTGAGCTGTTGTTGCCGTCAGCTGACTCCACCTCAAGGCGACTTTTTCTATAGCACAATGAATGCTGCCTAGCTGTGTGGCATCTTCATGATTGTCAGGATATTTGAGACCATTACTGCAGCTATCCTGTTAATTTGGGACACTGAGAATATCCTTTGTTTATGTGTACGCTACTTTCAGCAAACATGATGTCTCTATTCTAGTGATGAGTCTTTCCTGATGAGATGCCCCAAGTTAGCTAGCTGAGCTCTCACTATCCCCATTTAAACACTGTATTTGTATTTCTCCCAAGACTTATTTACTCATTCTTTTGGCAGTCCACATTATATATACGTCCAATAATCCTTGCCAACACTACACTTATGAGGAATCAATTATTCCCTTTCCTTTTCCCACTAGGTGATTTTCACATGGATAGGAGTCAATTTAAAGTACCGTGCTTGAGTCAGACACACCAACTCATGGTTTTCTAAATTCATTTTTCACAATGAACAGTTATGCATAGCTAAACCAAAGATAACCTAATATCCCACAGACGTCCAAATGAACAAACAATTAGAGGAAGTGTAACCCGGGTGTTCCTTAAGAAGCAAGGCTGGGAGATCCAAGATGGCAGCGGAGGCAGAGACAGCATGGTGAGCTGCGGGAGTAGCGAACCACTTAAAGCAGGGTCATTATGGCCTTCCACAGACTTCAGCTTATTGATAATTGAACACATAAACAGTTGATGACTGGCCTTCAGTGAAGATCGAGGCTCAACAACAGGAATTCAAGGATTCCCAAGGAGAAATGGGTGAGTTTCATGGCTCCCAACCCCCTCTGCAGAGCCCTCACCATGCCGCACAGCCGCTGCAGCTCCATTAGGCTTCCACAGCAGGAACGAATGGATTCCCTCACCCAGAATGGATGCTGGGCACCGGCCCTCCTCAAGACTGGTACAGTGAAGCCACCACACTGCTGCAAGTTGGTCTGGAGAGAATTCTTGGAGCCAGGATGGCAGCAGTGGGGGAAGCAGGCGCCCGCCAGCCGCCCGCACAAGAGGGGCCGCACACCAGCCGAGCGTCCGTGTGGCAGGGTGTGGGGGGTGCGCCCCCAATGACCGCCTGTGCTGGGGGGGCTGCGCACCTCCCACAGGCCTCCTGAGCTGGGGGGGCGCACCCCACTGGCCACCTGCGTAGGAGGTGGGGGACGGAATGCATGACTGTCATCTGCAGGTTTGGGTCTTCTTGGACAGGCCAAACAAGACGATTACCTATGCATTGGACAGGCCAAAGAAGA
>NW_006399894.1:7635297-7642236 GCF_000299155.1 Elephantulus edwardii
CTTCCCCCCTTTATATCTATGCCCCTGTTCAGCATGAAGAAGCCAGAGAGTCGGCATCCAATTCCCAAATCAATATGACAGTTGGTTTAATTACCATTGGAAAATGCTTGTCATTCCTCTGTAGTATCTGGTCCCCTCTGGACCCTCATCATTTCCTTCACCTGCTCCCCGCACCGACCAAACTGTGTAGCTCTGCAACTGCATCCTGGCCCATCCTCACCTTTCTGCCCCCAACCCTCACCTCCTTATACCCCCAATATGTTTTCCCAATAAAAAAAAAGGAAAAAAATTATGACAGAAAACAAAAAAGAAGCAAGGCTGGTGAACCTTATCTCACATACTTTGGGTATGTTGTCAGGAGGGGTCAGTTCCTGTTAAAAGATGCCATGCTTGGAGATTTCAGAGAAAGTAAGTAAAGTCTTCAACATGATGGATTGATAGTGTGAGTCTAACAATGGGCTGGAGCATATCAGAGCTGCTGAGGATGGCATGGGATAGAGCAAAGCTCAGATCTGTGTTCACAGGTTCACCACGAGGAGGAGTCGACAACACCTAACCACAACATCACAAACAAGCTGTGGTTAAGCAGTTGACTAATTTTCTTAGGTGTCCATTCTTACACAGAAATGGTGATTAAAAAACTTAAACTATCTCGAGGTTGATTTAAGGATAAAATTAGGATAGTTAAAGTTAAGGGTACTACCTTGCACTGTTCAACTGCTAGATTTTTAAGGTTTCAACAAGTTTTAAAGATATCAACTAAAAATCACTGAATAAATAAAAATATAAGAGTCTGAAGATAATAAAGAGAAACATCAAAATTTAACCACATAAATTTTTTCTATTGTTATAATGAATATTTAATCACATTAATTACTGTGATGTAATTATTGTAGATTCTTAAAAAGGAATTAATTGGCATGTAAGTTTTCAGACTAACACCAGCACATGCCTTTATGGACATGGCCACAGCAATATTAAGGCCTTAAGACACTTAGAAATCAATCAACAGAAAGCAAGATTCTTTATTAATGATGGCTCAATAAATGTATTTTCTTTTTAGATGAACAATCATTAACTAGTAAGGTATAAGAGATCTCTAGTGCCCAAGTGGTAAGGAGCTGTGATATCAACCCAAAGGAACATGGTTCAAAATCACTAGATGCTCTACAGAAGAAAGATGGCATTCATC
This sequence comes from Elephantulus edwardii, assembly GCF_000299155.1. Classification (NCBI taxonomy): domain Eukaryota; kingdom Metazoa; phylum Chordata; class Mammalia; order Macroscelidea; family Macroscelididae; genus Elephantulus; species Elephantulus edwardii. The sequence goes on from NW_006399894.1 coordinate 7,636,490, forward strand.
TTTTGAGCAATTTATAGCCTCTGAAAACCTGGTGCAAAGTCAGCTATGAGTCAGTTCTGACTCCATGGCACATAACAACAATAACATTAATGTATTTTATTAATAAACTTTTGGTCGCATAGTCCACCGGAAGCTGTGATACTAATCCAAAGATCATCCTTCTGTGTTGGTTTCAATCCACCAGCAGCAACTCAGTATAAAGCTGGGTAATATCCTTCTTGTCAATTTACTCCCTCAGAAATCCAATGATAGGGTCAGTTATGATTCAATTATGACTGAATGCCAATGAGTATTTTAGTTTTATTAAGGTATTTTATCAACACTGGCACCACAAAGCTACACCAGTTTTTTTCTTAGTCAAATACAGTAGCAGTTAAAACAGTTTAAAAAAATTTTAACTTCATGGGTATATCAGAGGCAGTGTGATTGGCACAGGATAGAGGAGGGTTTAGGGCTGTTGTACATAAGGTCGCTATGAGTCGCAAGCAACTCGATGGCACATAACAACAACAAAAACTTATAACAACACTGCTCTTTTTTTTTCAATTCATAATTTATGTTGATCATTTTCTTGAACCAGGTTCAAGTCACGTAATCCAACTCATCAGGAGTGATGGAAACTAGTCCCTTGGGAGTTCAGTAAGCTGCGAAGGTTCCCATGCACCCAGAGCCACCAAAGAAAGTTCTAGAATGTATGTCAAAAACTCAGCCAATGAAAACCGTAAGGAACACTATTCTGCTCTGATGTATATGAGGCTGTCATGAGTCAATATTAATTTAATAACTTCTCACTTGGTTTTTAATTAGGTTAACCAACTATTAATCTGGCTTTTAACCAGGTATTAGCCTGGTTTTTCCAAGCTTGTTTAGAAGCTTCATATACTATAACTGCTTTTAAGAGGGAGAATACATATCTACAGATCACATCCTTAATATTTGCTAAATTTAAACATGAGCAAAAGCATGATGTGACAATTCTTTTAGATTTGATAAAAAATTTAGGATACTTTATATATTAAAATATTCTTCTGAGTTTCTATTCTTGCACTGAAGCTTAAAATCCCACATCTGTGCAATATAAATTTGTTACCACTTTAAAAAAAAGAGTAGAAATAGGAATGTAAAAAATGAGGAACTTATTGAACAATGCATCAAACAAAGGACAGTACTTATCTTACTTTTTCTTGATCTCTAAGTCAGTTGAACATTAAGCAGAATGGGAGTCCCAGAACACTGAACTGTGTCCATCTGAAACTTTTCCCTAGACAAGAGCAAAGTAGCATGGCATGGTTTAAAATTAGGAAAGATGTGCAGCATCAGCGTTGTATCCTTTCTCTATACATATTTAATCTGTATGCTGAGAAAATTATTCAGGAAGCTAGACTTTATGAAGAAAAATGTGGCAGGAGGAGTAGAAGGTGGCTCACCAAAATCCTGCTTTATGAAGATGACACAAACTGGCTTGCTAAAAGTAAAGAGGACTTGAAGCACTGGCTGCAGAGAGTTCAACACTACAGCATTCAATATGAATTTTACCTCAATGGAAAGGGAAAAAATCCTTGCCACTGGACTAATAGGCATCATTATTAGCAACGGAGAAAAGACTGAAACTGTTAACAACTTCACCTTGCTTGGATCCACAGTCAATGCACTTGGTACTAGTAATCAAGCAATCAGGAGATGTATTGCACTGGGAAATTCTATAGTCAGGTGCCTCTCCCAAATGATTGAGAGTAATAATGTCAGTTTGAGGACAAAGTTGCACCTGATTCAGGCCATGTTCTGTTATTCTGAAAGCTGGACCATGGATAAAGATGACAGAACTGATGCCTTGAAACTGGTATTAGACAAAAGTATTGAATATTCCATGACTGCCACTGGAGAAGTTGCAAGGGGAGGTAAAAGGAGGAGTCAAGGATGATAAAACTTTATCTGACATATTTTAAGTATGCTATTTAGAGAGGCTATTCCTTGAAGAGGGGAATCATGCTTGGAAAGTTCGAGGGATGGTGAAGGAGAGGAAGACCTTCAACCATGGGGACTGACACAGTGACTGCAGCAATGGTTAAAGTGTTTCAGGGATTATGAAGATGGTACAGGATAGGACAGGATTCAGGTCTCTTGTTCTTAGGATCACTGTGAGTCATACATGTCTCAACAAGTATGCTAATAACAAATTAATTAACATAATTTATTTTATACTTAACTCTTAGGGAGTCAAAATATTACTAAATGTTCAATGGCAGTTATTATCTAGCAAATGCCAACTTCAAAGCTATAAAATTGTACTTTACCTATTTCAAGAAATGCTTCAGTACTTTCCTTAAATATGCGTTCCAGAAGCAAACAAAAATGCAACCTGAAACAATGCCTAATAATGCACAGACTAAAGTAATACTATGTCTGGTGGTTTTACTAATTTGTTAAAACTTAGAGAATTTGGTTTTTGTTCTCTGTAATAATTAAGAACAATGCATTTGAGATGTAGAGTTACAGATTTCTAAAGGATGAATCTATAGAAGATACACATACACACACACACACACACACACACACACACACACACCATTTTAAGCTAGTGGTAAAGTGAATTCTTTTATGTGGTCTAGTAACTCAGTTCTTTGGAAAAAATATGCCAAGCTATTTCTCCCCTAAACACTGAGAAGTTCTTTGCTTGTTTTCCACTACAGAGATTGTCCAGGTGGATTGCTATTTCCTGGGAAAACTGAAGCAGAAAGAGAGGAAGTAAAAATCTCCTAGGAGCTACAATACAGGTCAAGGTCATGACAGTGAAGAACAGTGAAAGGCCCAGGAGGGGCCCAGAGGCAGGAACAGCAACAGAAGGCAAGACTGAGAGGAGTCCGAACCCAGGAGACTGAAAGGAGACCTGCAGAGTCAGTGAAGTTAAGACCTGACCTATAGAGAAGGAAGATTCTCCTACATGTTCCCTACCCTATAGCCAGCCTTGCAGTCCACTAATTCTGACTCTGAGTTTTACTCTTTTCCTTAGTAAAACACTTAATTAAATGTAGCATCTGAGTTCTATGTGGCCAGATAATCAAACGCAAAAGAGAAGAAGGAATGATGGAGGAAACTTAGTATCAGAATCTGTAAAAAAGGCGGTAGAAGTTATCTAAACTCCACCTCATAAGCATCAAGTCCAGGCTAATCTTGATTCACATCATTCTCCCTCAGGTCAGACCAGTTCTGATGCTGCTACAACTATCATCATTTCATACACTTTCTAGTATAAAAATCATTAAAATGAGTCAAAACATCTACAACACTATTTTTAAAAGGATATATCAAGATTATATGTCCCTAATAGTTTAGATGTTGTTGTTGTTGACTGCCTTCAAGTTGAGCACGACTCATAGCAACCCTAAGAACAAAAGCCATGAAGCTCCTCTACAACTATCAACATTTATCAAAGTTCAGAGTTTCCAGAGGCATGTTGTTTAGGATGTGATGCCACTCCTGCTTCCAAATATCTGTAGTAAATTTCTGTGTATACGGGTTACCATTTTAGAAATGAAATGGCAAAGAACCATGTAAATATGAATGTACATTCAAAGACTAAAGTTGCAGAGTAATACCAGTATAACAGTATCATGTTAAAAGGCACAAAATCTAGTTAATGGCACAAAAAGGCAAGCATCAGTACACATATTATTTCTTTTACCCATCCTAAGGAAATTCTTTAATTATTTAAATAAGGTTTTGTTTTTGTGGCATTCCACAATCACTTCTTGGGGTTACTGTATGCATAAAAAATTACGTCTTTTGTTTGTTACATTGAAAGTTGCCCTACTTCTCTGAGTTTCAGATTTTCAAATCTAATTGAGGTTTATATTAGACTATTTTAAGGGAGAAGGTAACAAAAGAAGAGAATTATCATTTCAAATGTCATCCAGAAAACAAATATAAATTATTCTACATTTTCATGTTACTTGGTATCTGAATGTCACTACCACCATTTCCTTATCAAAATTAAACCATATGCTTCAAAATATCATATTGTTTAGAGAAATAAACATAATCATTTTCTATTACTCAAGCAGTAATTTTGTTGACTTTCAAAATCTTACATGGTCAGAGCGTGGATACCATATGAAACAATGATAGGGGGAAATCAATTGGGACATTTGAAAATAAAATCAAAATAAAATTAAGCGTTATATAATAATCTTTAAATGAATTTTTTTCCTCAAGGATATTATTTCATAATTATAATCATGCATGAATTTGATAACAGGTTATTGTTATATATAAAAAGCATAAAAATCCATTGGGATTACTCTGTTACATTCACTAAGTATTCAAATTACTAAGGTCACCTAGAATCCAGTGGCTTTTATGCCTGAAATTATGACTATGTATGCTGGAATTATATTCCTCTACCACTTCTCTTTTCTCCACTACCTAAACAAGCTTTTACTCAGCTGCTTTACTGTATGCACACACTACACTAACATCTACATTTTTGAAAACCTCAGTTAATTTATAACCAAGACAATGGCAGGAAAGCAATTATTAATGGTGGGTGGTGGCACTGATGTAAAAAGCAATACAGAAAGATTAGCATATATCTGATTTAATGAGGCTTCACTTAAAATATTATAGTCATCTACATGTCATACGTAATGAGAAAATGCAAGTATGTTATCCTAAAAATTTGAATTTACAACTAACCAATGAATACTAGAGGCTACATTTTTTAATCTGTTGATCGGGGAGGGGGAAAAAGTGAACTTTCTTTGTTTTCCCACCAGCTACAACCTTAACTAGGCTGCTTGGGCCAGTAAATGCAGGAAAGCTGTGAGCCATACTAAAAGTGGATTTCAAAAACAACCATTAGGGGTTTTTTGTGGTTTTTTTTGGGGGGGGGGGCGGTGGAAAGCAATAGCTGGAACTTGACCTATAGTTTTTATATTTCACTTTAAAAGGATGACACAAAACTTGCTTCCTAAAGAGGCCTTATAAGGCTGTAAATCTTTACCAAAAACAAACAAACAAATAAACAAACAGAAAACCAAAACAAAAACTATCCATCTTTATTCTGAGAAACAGTTGATGGATTTAAGCCACTAACCTTTCTTTAGTTAAGTTTCTTGCACCTTTATACATCATGGCACATTTTTCTTCATTTGCTTGTTCTATTTTGTTTTGTTTTGTTTTGTTTTGTTCATTACCTCACAGGTCCCAAGTTAATGGTTAGTTTGCTGGCATCCTTATATATAGCTGTGTGTGCAGATGAAAGAATCAGTTCTTTTAATAATGCTGTTAGGTGCCATCAACTCAACTAAGACTCATAGTACACAAGTTTTACAGTTACTATTCATAGTATTTCTCCTCATCCTCAGATTATCCAGGAGGCTGGGCTCTATGAGGAGAAATGTGGGGTCAAGATTGGTGGACGATTTATCAAGAATCTGCGTTATGCGGATGACACAACCCTGCTTGCTGAAAATGAAGAGGACCTGAAGCACCTGCTGCAGAGGGTCAAGGACTGCAGCCTACAATATGGATTGATGCTCAATGTCAAGAAGAAAAAGATTCTCACCACTGGAGCAATTGGCAACATCAGGATGGATGGTGAAGAGATTGAGATTGTACACAGTTTTAGTTTGCTTGGCTCCACAGTCAGCACGCTAGGCACCAGTAGCCAGGAAATTAAAAGGTGCATTGCCATGGGAAAGTCTGCTGTTAGGGACCTCTCCAAAGTACTGAAGAGCAATGGTGTCTCT
>NW_006399894.1:7642449-7643009 GCF_000299155.1 Elephantulus edwardii
TATACCAGCCAGCTCCTGGGGGGTGTTGCCCTGCTCGGGATGGGCTGCCCTCGGCCCCCGGCTCGGGGTGAGCTGTCACGGCCCTCTTCCCAGGGCGGGCTTCCCTCAGCCCTCTGCCCGGGGTGGGCTTCCCTCAGCCCTCTGACCGGGGCAGGCTGCCCTCGGCCCCCGGCTCGGGGCGAGCCATCGCGGCACTCTGCCCGGGGCGGCCTGCCCTCGGCCCCCGGCTCGGGGTGAGCCATCACAGCCCTTTACCTGGGGCAGGCTTCCCTTGGCCCTCTTCCCGGGGCAGGCTGCCCTTGGCCCCCGGCTCGGGGTGAGCCATCGCGGCCCTCTACCTGGGGCGGGCTTCCCTCGGCCCTCTGCCTGGGGTGGGCTGCCCTTGGCCCCCGGCTTGGGGCGAACCGTCGCGGCACTCTGCCCGGGGCGGGATGCCCTCGGCCCTCAGCTCGGGGTGAGCTGTCATGGCCCTCAGGGTGAGCTCCTCAGTCCCCAGATTGTGCCATTGTCCCCAGATTGACCCCTGGGTGGGGAAGGAGAAAAAAAAAAAGAATGCCTAG
>NW_006399894.1:7643109-7644594 GCF_000299155.1 Elephantulus edwardii
CTCCATCTAACATACTTTGGACATGTTGTGAGGAGAGACCGGTCCTTGGAGAGGGACATCATGCTTTGGAGGGTGGAGGGACGGCGCAGGAGGGGAAGGCCCTCTATGAGGTAGATTGATTCAGTGACTAGGATAATCAGGATGGGAATGTCGGAGACAGTGCGATTGGCACAGGACAGAGCAGAGTTTAGGGCTCTTGTACATAGGGTCGCTATGAGTCGCAAGCGACTCGAAGGCACATAACAACAATAACAACAACAATTCATAGTATATTTCCTTAAACACTTTCCTATAGATTGTCTTAAGCTGTATAGTCCTAAAATTATGAAAAGTATGAATCATAGTTGTATCCTTTCTCCATACCTTCAATCTGTATGCAGAACCAATCATTCAGGGAGCTGGACTAGGTGAAGAAGAATGTGGCATCAAGACTGGAGGGAGAATAACTAATAACTTGCAGATGATGCAACCTTGCTTGCTGAAAGTGAAGAGGATTTGAAACACTAGCTGGAGAAGACCAAACATCTCAATGTTAAAAAAAAAAGGGGGGACCAATAGGCAAGATCATGATAGACGGGAAAAAGATTGAAGTTGCTAAGATTTCATTTCACTGGAATCCACAAACAACATTCATGTTAATAACAGTGACTAAATTAAAATATGTGATGTACTCAGAAAATAATCTCTCCAAAGTGCTAAAGACCACGTTTTAAAGACTATGTTGCACCTGATCCAAGTCCTAGTATTTTCAATTACTTGCTATAAAACTGAAACTTAGACCATTAATAAGGATGACAGAATTTGGTGTCTTTGAACTATTACTGTTGAAGAGTGAATGGAATATCCCATAGACTTTCAAAAGAACAAACAAGTCCATCTTGGAAAAAGTACAACCAGGTTACTCATTACAGGCAAGGATGGTAAAGCTTTTGCTAGTACTTGGAAAAGGACATCATGCTGGGAAAGATAGAAAGACTCTCAACAAAATGGATTGACACAGTGACCCTGACCATGGGCTTGAGCATATCAGCTATCATAAGAAGGACAGGGCAGGATAGAGTGAGGTACATATCTGTTTGCCATGGGATCACGACCAGCTTTAGTAGACTGGATGACACCTAACAACAACAGCATAGATAGTCTGAAGAATGATGTCAATTACTCACAAGGAAAAACAATGTTGCACTGAATATTTTTGTTTCCATATGCACACACACAATGAATATTTCTGCATTCATACTGGAATATGTAGTGAATACATTCCTGTAGATAGCAAACTGTAAGAGGGAATAAAAGCAAACTGTGTATACTGCACTGAAACAGATGAGAGAGTAAATAATTTAAAAGCGATGTATGATAGAGTCTTATAGTTATCACAAGAGTCCACAATTAAGGTTGAATAGTGGAATGTACTTGGGGCGGTGGGAGGGGTGCGGGGGGATTTTGTACCAGGGAAGGAGTGTTTCTTTTACTTTTGAAAGAGAG
>NW_006399894.1:7644694-7645473 GCF_000299155.1 Elephantulus edwardii
TGTACCAGGGAAGGAGTGTTTCTTTTACTTTTGAAAGAGAGGAGCAAACTGGGGGGGGGGGGGGAAGGGAGGGGCGGGGAGAAAAGTGCAGCAATGAATGAATGGAAATCCAAAATCTCTCTAAATGCTCATTAAATTTATTTAAAAAATTAAAAAAAAAATGTACTTACACAATTAGTCCAAAGGACTAAAGAACCATGTGAACCTCAAAACTCTAAGACTGGAAGAACCAGATAATAACTAACTACTTCCTTTCCGGACTCTAAATATAATCACAATGAAGGGAACTGTACTGAGTAGACAAAATGTAAAAGGAAAACTCCAAAATAAAACAAAACAAATCAGGCCTACTGGTCTTACAGAGACTGATGGAACTCCCGTGATTATTATGGTCCTTAGTTACTCTTCAAACCTGGAACAAACTCATCTCTATGACTCAACTTTGAAGCAAACAACAGACAGATATTGAAAGTGACTGATAACAAGACCACAGAAGCACAATGTAACGTTAAAAGAGCAGCTTTTGTCCAAATACAAAGTCCAAAATGCAGTAAGGGATAGTATAGAAGGGTTATAGGAAAGAATGCTCACAGGGAAGAAGTTGAAAGAATGTGATAAGCACTTGAATTAATAATACTAAAAAATGTATTGTTGTTGTTGTTGTTGTTATGTGCCAACGAGTCACCTGTGACTCATAGTGACCCTATGTACAACAGCCCTAAACTCCGCTCTGTCCTGTGCCAATCGCACTGTCTCTGACACTCCCATCCCAATTATCC
>NW_006399894.1:7648648-7668235 GCF_000299155.1 Elephantulus edwardii
TTTGGTTGCCTTGGATTTGGTTTAATTTTCCTCAGCTTTAGCTTGAATTTGCATATGAGTAGTTGGTGGTCTGTTCCACAATCATCTCCTGGCCTAGTTTTCACAGCTGATATTGAGCTTTTCCAGCGGTTCTTTCCACATATGTAATCAGTCTGATTCCTATGCATACCATCAGGTGAAATCCAGGTATATAACCTGCATTTATGCCTCTTAAAAATGTATTTGCTATACTTACAAAAAAAATGTATTTGCTATGAATAAGTCATTGATTGTGCAAAATTCGATCATTCTCTCTCCAGCTCTATTTCTGTCACTATCTGATAAAAAATGTATATAAATGAGTAAATGAAAAATAAACTTGCTCAAATCCCAAAAAGGAGAAACAAAAGTGAATGAAATCATGTCAAGCACAAAATATTGTATGATCCCATTTACAGAAACCATCTTAAAAAGTTGATTGTATTGACCAAATGTTCATTAATGGTTACCCAAGGTAACTGAAAGTGAGATAAGATTTAATTAAGGAGCATTGAATTTTTGTTAAAAGTGATGAAAAAGTTTGTAAACTGTTAGATGTCACAGTTGCACAACATGATGAATTTAACAAATGTCATTGAATTATAAAATGCATAAAGGATTGGATGAAAAATGTTTTGTTATGTACACTATCAAAATGAAAATTGTTAGAGTGACTTAAATATTTCTTTAGTGTAAAACTAAGGATGTGGAACTGCTTGATCATAAGTGTATCTTCAATTTCATAAAAGATTGACAAAAATTAACAAATTTATGATTATTTTATTGTTGACATTGTTGTGGTTATGTGTCAGGAAGGTGCGCCTGATTTAGGACATGGTCTTTTAAATCACTTGCTTTGCATTTAAAATTTGGACAATGGATAAGATTGACAAAAGAAGAACTGATGCCTTTGAGCTGTGGTCATGGATAACAGTACTGAATAACCCATGTACTGCTAAAAGAACAAACACACATCTCAGAGAAAACGTAAGGATGATAAAGCTTTGTCTCACACAGAGGATATGTTTGTATCAGAGGCTATTCCTTGAAGGAAAAACGTCATGCTTGGAAAGGTGGAGGGTCAGCAAAAGAGAGGAAGATCTTCAACAAGATAGATTGACACAGTGACTACAGCAATGGACTCAAGTGCATCAGAGATGATGAAAATAGGACAGGGTTCAGATCTGCTGTTCATAGTATCACTGAGTCATACTCAACACAATGGCACCAAAAAACAATAGCTAAACCTTGGCTGTTGCTGTTATGGACACTAAGAGTCAGAATGCCAATAATTTGATTTGTGTTTAATTATTAATGACACTGAGCATATTTTCCATATTTGTTTTCCTGTGAATTTCATATTTTATAAATTTACATTTCACGTATTATAGTTCATCATTTTTGTTGTTGAATACTTAGTCATACTAATGTTGATTTTTTCACTCTCATTATATATTCTGGTACTGATTAAGTTACATTTACTGCAACTATTTTCTTCCAGGTTTTCATTTCTCTGTTCATTTATAGTGTCTTATTATTGAGTGTCACAGTGGTAAAACACTCAGCTGTTAATGCACAAGTCATCAGTTCAAACCCACTGGCCCTCTGAGGGAGGAATATGTTGATTCTGTAAGATTACAGTCTCAGAATAGCCATGCCGTCATGTATTATTGAGTAGGAACTGACTCATACGCTGATCCCCCAGTGGATTTTCAGAGACGATGAATTGCACAAGAGGAGACTGTCTAGCTTTCTCCAGTGGGGAACCCGGTGGGCTTAAACCACACCAAGCAACAGCTCTATTCTCTCTTACAGAGTCACTGAGAGTAAAAACTGACTCTACAGTAATGAGGTGTGATCGTCAGATAGTCTTCATTTGGATAAACATTAAATTTCTTGCAAAAATATTAACAGTTTCCTTCAAGTATTTGGTTTTAGATCCTTATTCTTTTTTTTGTCTTTTTTTTCTATATTTTATTAATTTTCATAAACATTTACAGAGATTTTGGGTTTCCATTCATTCATTGTTGCACTATTCTCTCTACCCTCCTCCCAGTTTGTTCTTGTCCAAATGCCACAGTGCTTGTCAAAGCCAGTTCTGATTAATCTTCTTTGTCAGTGTGTCCTTTGCCATTCCCTATCACTCCTTCCTGAGAGAGACTTCACCCTGAGTCATAAGGAAAAGGGGAGATCCTTATTCAAGATAGACTTCTACAGAAAAAAGAACAAAAATATTATCCAATATTTCCTCTATAAGGTTAAAGGCTTTATTTATTTTTCTCATTTTATAACTTGGGAAAGATATACTTATAAGATATGACTTTAATAAATTTTGCTTTATATGATGCATTTAATATACATTTTAATACTATAAGCCAGAGAATATAATATACAAAAGCCACAGACTTCAATAAATGCATATAGTACCAGGAAATGCTGTGATAAAAGAAGTGGTGATTGATAGTAAAGGGAAAAGTGACTCATTCTTATGCTAGGAAGAATGTCAATATTTCATTCAGAAAAACAGAGTGAAGAAAAAATTAATTTCTTCATTAATTCTTCCTGTTAACAAAAATGTACTCAACACTTGCCATGCACCTGCGTATGCATGCAAAAGTGTGCAAGGTTCTTACAAAGGTGAGCTTATGGCTAAGAGCAAAGACAGATTATTTAAGTAAGATTATTTAATTTCCCAAATAATTTTAAATCACAGCTATGATGCTGATGGTATCAAGTTGATTTTGACTCATGGTGACCCCATGTGTGCAGAGCAGAGTATACTCCATGAGCTTTTCGAGGCTGTGACCATTCAGGAAAATCTCAAGCCCACTGGCTAGATTCAAACTCTAAACGTTTAGCTAATTTCAAACTCAAAACTCAAACTCACTGCCATAAATTCAGAACCGACTCATAGCTGACCCTCGAGTGGGATTTTGGAGGCTGCAAATCATGTGGAAAGAGATTCTCATCTTTCTCCTCAAGTGGATTCAAACTACCAGAAAGATGCCACTTTTGGGTTAATAGTGCAATTTCCTATGGACTACACCACCAGTAGAGTAATTACAAACTTGTGCCATGCAAGACACCCTATAGCTACTACCAGTGCTATAAGCAAGAAGTGTATAATGCTATAAGAGCTTTCAAACAGTCTGTAGGTGTGATTCTTTAACTGAGAGACGAAGTCTTCAGAGAACAAAGTCTCAGGAGAGATGAAGTCTCATCAAACAAAGCATAAATGTGAGCACACACATTGCAGGTGGAGGGAAGATCGTGTGCAAAGGTCACAGTTACTATTTTCTCTCTTCTTCCTCTTCATGAGCTTATGAGAGGAACTACTTTCCTACCAGATTCTTTTTTCCTTGTAGGCGTCTATGTGTTGAAAATAAGTCTTGCTCATTTTTCCTATACTTCACATTAGCACTAATGTTTGGCACACAGTGGATGTTTAGTAAATATTAAGTGATTTGAAGTAAATGTGTTAAAATTCCTGCTGCCATAATATATGTGGTATTTCACTTGGGGGAAGAAAAAAGTCTGCATTTAAAAAATAATGGTGCTTACTCAAACTATATGAGAATGTGTAAAAAAAACAAAACAAATGAGTAAAACTGGATTTTTTTAATTGAGATTTTATTGTAAGTTTATAAAGAATTCAAAAATGTCACTGTGCTCCATAAGGCTTCCAGTAGCTAATTTTTTGGAAGCATAAAGCCAGACCTTCTTTCTATGATGTGTCTAGGTGAATTCAAAGCGCCAACTTTACAAATGCAAAAAGCATGTTAACAATTTGCACCACCCAGGAACCCCAGGGTTAAAAATGATGACTTAGAATCTCTAACTTAAGCCATAAATATCTTTTAAAAAAATGTTATGCCTAAAATGACATTTAAAATTACTAACAAAAATAAGAAATAATATGGGAGTGTGTAAGCTTCTCCCCCTTTTACTCTCTTTCTTTAATGTCAACCTCATCTGATGGATATATTATTAAGAAAAACTGAAGCTGAAAAGATTAGGGAAGAGGAGGCAAAACAAGTAACATAAAATATCACTTATCAGGCTAAAGACTAAGATGTGCCTAATCCAGCCCATGGTTTTCTCAATTACTTATGCCTTAGAGAGCTGGACAATGACTAAGGATGACAGAAGAAGAATAGATGCCTTCGAGCTGTGGTGTTGGAGAAGAGTCTTGAACATACCATGAACTGCCAAGAAAACAAATAGGTCTGTCTTGGAGAGGGTGAAACCAAGTCTCTCCTTGGAGGCTAGGGTTTTAAAGCTCCATCTCACATAATTTGGTCATGTGGACAGGAGAGATCGATCCTTGGATAAGGACATCCTGCTTGGAAGGGTGGACAGACAGAGCAGGAGATGGAGACCCAGGATGAGATGGCTTAATACACTAACTGGGGCAAAAGGAGTTGGTGTGTCTTAATTAGCAAGATTGGCTCAGGACAGAAAAGGGTTCAGAGCTGCTGTACATAGGGTCGCTATGGGTTGTAGGCAATTTGACGGCACATAACAACGACAACAACAATACCAAAAGAAGACTCTGACTCACGCCCCAGCCCTACCCAATCCCCTGCCATCCTCAAAATCTCTGCTGTACTCATGCCTATTGTTCCAGTCACTGTATCAATCCTATGAGGTAAACAGAGTAATATATCCTCTGTGGCATTTCACTCTTGCCTGTATTAACACACTTTGCCTTCAGCAACAGTTACCTGGTGGAGTTAAACATTAATGCTAGGAAAGAGATCACATATGAGCCAACTCCATATTTACTAACATAATTCTCCAATTTATCCATCTCAAAGGAGCTAACATGCACTGCAGAAAAATGTATTGCAGCAGAACAGACTGTTCTTAATTGTCTGGTGCCAACGCGGTATTGCTCACAACTCCGAGCACAGAAAAGATAACTCCCCTGGCAGGTTAAAGTCATCAAGAAAGGCTTCATGAAGTCAGACTATAATGACAGCTACTATTTACATAAACAGACAGAATTAAACGCGTATAATGTGTGTGAGGGTGCACTAAATCACAAACCGTAACTAAATGGCTATGTTTAGATAAACAAGGTGTGGGAAGTTCACAAAGGTTGGCAAAAGCCAAGCATATGAGCTCACATTCATTCAAAATAAAGTATAGAACAAAATGCAGTTCTTGGAAGGAAAACATGCCATGAGGGAAAAACATCAAATTAGAGACAGTAAATTTTATTTACATATTGCTACTAAACTGTACAGAGATCAAGACTACTATTAAAATGTGACAGTGTAATAGTCAGAGCTATTTGAGCATATTTTAAAATCAGCTTTGGATTGGCTGAATATGTATAAAATTTCTCGAATGTGTTAAAATGAATGTATGCATGGTCAACAATGTCTAAATAAAGCTGACCTACAGCAGGCAAGTATTACTTTCATAACACAATCTTATGTACTGTTGGTTGGTTGTTGGTAAGTGCCATCGAGTTGCAGGCGACTCATAATGACCCTATGAAGGAGAATCCTCTACCCTTGTGTGAATTTAATCCAGGTTCACAGAGTTTCCAGAGGCAAGCTATTATGGAAGTGGATGCCACCCCTCCTTCCAAAATCTTATGTATTAGTCACACTGAAATGAATGATCATAAAATTTTGCATTCTGGCTGTTGTTGTTAAGTTCTATCGAGCTGACTACAACTCACTGTGAGCCTATAAATCACATTTTAGGACAATGCCCCATCTTGCACCATTCCCACAATATCCCCACTCCTCAAGGTCATTGCTATCGTTACTTTCAAGCCATTTCCATGAAGGCTGTGCTCTCTTTTGCTGACCCTCTACTCCTCCCAGTGTGAAGTCTTTTTCCAAAGACTAGCTAGCTCCTCCTGAAGAAAAACTGATACCTTTGAACTGTGGTGTTGGAGAAGAGTACTAAATATCCAAAAGAATGGATTGCCAAAAGAAAAAAATATGTATGTCTTGGAGAAGGTAATGCCAGATTGTGCCTTGGTAGCAATGATGGTGATGCTTTGTCTCATACTTGCACATGTTGCTAGGAGAAGCTATTATTCCTTGGAGAAGGACGTCATGTTTGGAAAGGTGGAGGGGACAGCAAAGGAGAGGAAGACCTTGAACCAGGAAGACTGACACAGTGGCTGCAACAATGAACTGAAGTGTGTAAGAGACTGTGAAGTTGGCACTGGATGGAATAGGGTTAGATCTGTTGTTGACGGGATCACCGAGTCTTACTCAACTCAGTAACACCTAACAACAGCAAAGCCTCAGTATGCCCAAAGTATGTGAGACAAAGTTTCATCATCTTTGCCTCTAAGAAGCAACCTGATTACACTTTCTCCAAGACAGATTTGTTCTTTCAGAAGTACATGGTATAATCAATACTTCTCTCCACCATCACAATCCAAAGGCATTGATTCTCATTCTGTCATCTTTAATCACTCTCCAACTTTCAGACGCATAGGAAACAACGGTAAATGCCATAGCTTGGATCAGGCATAACTGAGTCTTTAAAATGATATGTTTTTCCTTTAGCATTTTGGAGTGGTTTCTGACAGCAGATTTTTCCAGGGGAGCATATCTTTTTTTATTTCATGAGTGTTGATTGTGAATACAAGAAAATTAAATCATTATCAACTTCAGTACTTTAGTCCAGTGGTAAAGATTTTTACATTCCTGAAGTTGCAATATAATCTAAAAGCTGTATTGTCTTTGTTTGATCTTCTTCAGTAAGTGCCTCTAGGTCTTCCATTTGGATTAGCTCTTAATGTAGGTTAATTTTTTTGCCTGTTTATGAGGGAAAATAGCATTTAATTGGAAAAGTTGAAAAATGTACATTTTTACTTTTTAATTTCACATATGATAGCCACTTGATACATTTGCAGCCAGCTCTTTTCCTAAAATAAAAATATCTAGAAGAAGCCATGGTCACTCATTTTTTTTGTTCTAATTAATCAATTTTCAAGTAAATTTTTCAATTCTTAAACTATCTAACATCTCTGTACATTAATGTTGTTGTTAAAGCCTTTGAATTAAGTTTGAGATGTGAACCCTGTCCTATCCTGTCTTATCCTCATCATCTCTGACATATTTGAGCCCACTGCTGCAGTCACTGTGTCAATCCATATGACTAAGGGTCTTCCTTGCTTTCACTGACCCTCCCTCCATCTTTTCAAGTATTCCTCTCCAAAGGAATAGGCCCTCCTAGCAACATGCCAAAAGTATGTGAGACAAAGCATTGTCATCTTTGCCTCCAAGGAACACTCTGGCTCTCACTGCACCTTCTGCAAGTTGTACCTGTTTATATTTTTTATAGTTTGAGGACTATTCAGTACTCTTCTCCAACACCACAGCTCAAAGGCATCAATTTTTCTTCTGTCATCCTTGTTTAGATGCATAGCAAGTGAGTAAAAAATCAGGTGTACTTTAGACTTCTAAATATTAAGACTGCTCCTCAACAATGTGGCGAGCTCCCTGACAGCAGAGGTTACAAAATGAATAAATGAACAAATGAGTGACACTCTATGCTCATATATTCTAATAACTGGCCACTCCAAAGTATCTCTGTCCAAATGAAAAACAGGTGTAAACAAACTGATCATGCAAACCAAAAATTGCTTGTTAACACATTATCCTCAACCTTCTCAAAAGAAAAGTTAAAAATTGCTGAATAGAAATTACATTAACACTTGTTCTTTACAAATTTAGCAAGACAGATGCTACACAACCACATTACTATTTATGTTATGCATGCATAACACATATATGCGTGTGTCCTGTAGTGGACTATTTATTATGGCTTTTCTAACCACTGTCCTTATTATTCTCATCACATGTCTGAGTAGGACTATACACATGTGAGTTGTTTGTGGCCTATCAAGAGGTTCAGATAGCCTGCCCATAATATAATTACGGTGAATGGTACCCTTGCATGCGACCATGCAAATTAGATGTGTACAACATAAACTTGGGGGTTGTTCACTTTGCCGTCCTTCCCAGCTGAAACTTGAGGTAGTCCAGAGGCAAAATGTGGGGAATCTCACTAACATCAAGAGGAAGAATCAGAGGCTGCAGCACATCCTTTGAACATGAGCTCTTCACCTAAACTAGAGATGAGGAACTAGAATACTGGGGAGACAAAGTGAGAGAAAGAAGACAGGTCAAAGATAAAGAAGACAGCACAAAGGAAGATGGCAGCAAAGACGGCAGGAGAGAACACAGCAGAGGTGGTGGTGCAGCAGCAACAGCAACAGGGAACAAGAGACAGAATTATAGTTTCTAGGTTCATGAAGCAAAAGTAGTAGTCAATGAAGCACGTTCCTTTGGGCACTTGTCAGGGGAGCTAGATATACCTAGTCAGACACGTGCTGGTAGAGCCAATTAATTACCTTAGACCTAAACTTACTGTCACAGCTGGGGCAGATGTCAGCACTAAGATGGCTTTGTGATACTTGCCACAGCAGGGCAAAAGCCAGTGCTATGAGGCTGAGGGTCTGCAAGTATCTTGCTTGTGGGCAGAAGAGGCTGACTAAAGTTGTATTCTGAGTGTTTTGGTACCTAAATTATTATTGTTATTTCCCTGGTAAAACCCATAATGTGGCTCATAATCTCATGTAGTCCATGAGGTCATGAGTACTGTCTGTGCATTCTGTATGGTCATTGCAACAAATTATTGAATCCCAGCAGAGACGGAAGGGACCACGAGGAGGGACAGTAGGGTTAAACACTGTAAGAAGATATGCAATGGGGTGCTTGTTGTTGTTGTTGTTTTTGTTGTTGTTGTGTGCCGTCGAGTTACCTGTGACTCATAGCGACCCTATGTACAATAGCCCTAAACTCTGCCCTATCCTATGCCAATCTCACCATCTCTGACACACCCGCCCCCATTACCCCAGTCACTGAATCAATGCATTTCATCGAGGGTCTTCCTCTCCCGCACTGTCCCTCCACCATCCCAAGCATGACGTCCTTCTCCAAGGACTGGTCCCTCCTTGCAACATGTCCAAAGTATGTCAGACGAAGCAATGGGGTATGTGGGATTAATGCCATATAGGAATTAGGTTAGAGCTGTTGAAGCTCTTGATGGAGATTCCTTTACCTCACCAAGTCAGTGCAGGTCAAATGCTGCCACGCCTGTGCACCACACTGTATCTACTACAGTTAGTAAAAATTTAAATCCTATAATAATTCCACAGGCTCTTTAAACTGCCTTTGATGGGGTACAAACTACATTTCTTTCTCCTGGCAGAGAATGTAATCACAGCAGGGACTCCACCTTTTCATGATCAGACTCTAAATCAGAAGCAATCATCACTTTTGGTCCCTAAGGAGTCCTAAGCTTGACTGAGAGCTGAGGATTCCAAAGGCTACATTTACACAATACAAATGAGTCACGTGGTTGCTGAAACACACCCCTTTCTTCTAACAATTTCACTACCAAAGAACACCTAAACAATGAGCACACATACAAAATAAAGCTTGAAATAATTTTCAAACAACTGTTTGCTGGATTAAACAGAGTTTGTCCAAGGTATTCTATCTCCAATATTACTAGAAAATATCTCCACTGCCTTCACAGTCATACAATTAATGATAATCAAATCATTTGGTCCAATTTAAAACTGTTGTTGTTATGAGCTATCGAGTTGCCTGCAACTCAAAGAGACCCTAAGTACTGGACTCTGAACCCAGCCCTATCCTAAGCCAGCCTCCCTGACTCTGACACACCTACTCCCATTATCGCATTTAATTAGACAAGTTATTTTAATTGGCCACCTAGTCTGTCACAAATGCTGAGGTGTTTATGTTTAATACTCTAACCCCCCCACCCCACCACCCTCACAGTAAGTACAACCGGTGTGCTCCTTAGAGGCAGGGATGGTGAAACTTGGTCTCACATCCTTTGTAAACCTTATCAGGTGGGACAAGGCCTTAGAAGAACACATAATAATGCCAAGAAAGGTAGAGAGAGGTTCCACAAAAAACACCATGCAAATTTATCAAATTATAAATTTATTTACAAGGGTTAAACAAAACATTTCTTTTTATTAGTGTTTTAATGCTTTAAAATCGCTCAATTTACACCTACATCAGCCATTTTAAATATATATTAATTCTATGATGCATAGAGTTAGGTTTCCAAGGGGAAAGCATCCCTAAAATTAGTGTTTATTTTTCGGATCTGTATTTGAAACATTCATGCTGGCCATACGTAAGGGGGAAAAACCAAAATGAGAAAAACATTACCTGCAGAACAGATAGCATATGTTCTTTTAAAAAGTGAAAACTAAGAGGATGCAAATCAAAACCACAATGAGATACTACTGTCTCACTCCAGTAGCAGTGGCAAAGTTTAACAAGACAATAAGTAATAAATGTTGGAGAGGATGTGACGAGATAGAACTCTTATACGTTGTTGGTGAGATTGTAAAATGGTACAACCATTCTTGAAGGCAGTTTGGCACTTCCTCAAAAAGCTGAACATAGAAATTCCATATGATCTAGTTATTCCACTGCTTGGAATATAGCCTGAGAATATGAAAACTGAGGCACAAACAGAAACTATACACCAATATTCATAGCAGCATTATTCACCACTGCAAGAACACTGAAACATCCCAGATGTCCAACCACAATCGAATGGATTGAGAAATTATGGTGCATTCATACAATGGTATACTACACAGCACGCAGAAGTAATGATTTTGTTAATGATTCCCTAACTTGGGAGGGACTGTATGGTATTATGCTGAATGAACTAACTCAGTCTCACAAGGACAAATATTGTAGAAAATCATTATTGTAGAATGAGTATGAGGATTCAAGGGGGGATGGAAGCAGGTGGATGAGATTGTGGGGGGAGGAGATTAACCATGGGGTTGTACAATTTGAAAGGTGAAGGGGTAAGGAAAATTGGAAGAATCTGCTCTGAGAAATAATGCATTCCAATTTTGCAAATAAACTAGTATAATAATTTTTTAAAGTGAAAAATAGACTATGATATTAAAAATAACCCACTTCAAACTATGACATGTTTACACACAGAGAGAGAGAGACACACACGCACACATATACTCACACACTCACACATATCTGGAAAGGTAACCAAACTATTTACAATGGTTCACACACTTGGAATACCAGAGATTTAAGACCAAAAACACTGTGTAACTTAAAGCATGAACCAAACTACTCCAATAAGGAGAAGTGCACAGATGCACACAAGTTACCATCACGGTCCACAAAGAAACAGTATATTAAAGTTCTTCTATGATTACAAATTTCTTTAACACCATGATGAATGTTCAAGGCAACAATGGCTTTTGCATTAAGAGTAAGTGTTTAGGTTGTTCTTATTATTAGGTGTCATCCAGCTGACTGTCCTTTAGCAGCTCTATGAACAACAAATCCAAACCCTGCCCTATTCTATAGCATTGCCATGATCCCCAGCATGCTCAAGACTACTGACAGCTGATCTCCTTGACAGCTGTCCTCTCTTTCACCGACCCTCTGACTTCCCATGTCTGCTGTTAGGGACCTCTCCAAAGTACTAAAGAGCAATGGTGTCTCTCTGGAGACTAAGGTGTGTCTGATACAGGCCATGGTTTTGCAATCACTTGTTATGCATCAGATAGTTGGATAATGACCAAGGAGCATAGAAGGATAATTGATGCCTTTGAGCTGTTGTGCTGGAGAAGAGTATTAAGCATACCATGGACTGCTAGGAAAACAAACAGATTTGTCCTGGAAAGGGTTAAACCAGGTGGCTCCTTGGAGCCAAGGATTCTGAGGCTCCATCTAACATACTTTGAACATGTTGTGAGGAGAGACTGGTCCTTGGAGAAGGACATCATGCTTGGGAGGGTGGAGGGACAGCGCAGGAGAGGAAGGCCCTCTATGAGGTGGACTGATTCAGTGACTGAGATAATCAGGATGGGAGTATCAGAGGCAGTGCAATTGGCACAGGACAGAGCAGAGTTTTGGGCTGTTGTACATAGGGTCGCTATGAGTTGCAAGCGATTCGACGGCACATAACAACAACTGTCTTCCCAGCTTTATGTCTTCTTCCAAGGCCTGGCCTCACCTGGTTACATGGCCAAAGTATGTAAGACCAAGTTTCACCATCCTTATCTCTAGGGAACACCGCACCCTAATTTCACTTGCTGTGAGGGGCTTTGAGGGGATTAGTCTTTTTTGACAGGCTAGGTGATCAATAATGGGGTCACAAGAAAAGCAAAAAGAAGCCTCCCACTGGTAGGATGAAAACCACCAGTAAAACGAGTTGCTGTCATGTCGACCTTGACTCTGTAACTTTAAATGTGTTAGAGTGGAACTGTGCTCCTGAAATTTTCAATGGTTCATTTTTTTGGAAATTAACTTTCCAGTCTTTCTCCCAAGGCACTTCTAGCTGGACAGGATCTCCAACTTTTCCTGAGCTGTCTACGCAGCTCCATTGTTGTTGTCATCCATAGTTGGTGCTGTGTACCGCTGAGTCAGGATTGACCCACAGATGACGCTCCAGTGAGTTTTCAGAGGCAGTAAATGCCATGAGAAGAGATTGCTCATCCTTCTCCTGCCGACCAGTTGGTGGATTTGAACTGCATGCCTTTGGGATTGCAGCACAGCTTCTTACCACTAGGCCACCAGAGCTCTCACAGGAAATAATTAAATTAAAAACCAAAGCCAATGCCATCAAGTTGATTCAAATACACAACAGATGACAGATGACAGAGCAGAATGCTCTCACTGGGTTTCTTAGGTTATAAATTTTTAAGAAGCAGATTGTCACACCATTCTATCAATATCAAGAAAACAAAAATTCTCATCACTGGGCCAATTAAGATTGTTAACAACTTCATCTTCTTTGGTTCCACAATCTTCTCAGTACCAGCAGCCAGAAATTCAGGGACCTCTCCAGAGTACTAGAGAGCAATGATATCAGTTTAGAGACAAGGTGTTCCTAATTTAGGGCATGGCCTTTACAGTTACTTGCTATGCATCAGAGAACTGAACAGTGACTAAGGATGATAGAAGAAGAACCGATGCCTTTGAGTAGTGGTGCTGGAGAAGAGTACTGAACATGCCAGAGATTAGCAAGAGAACAAATAGGTTCCATTTGGAGAGGGTGAAACCAGGCTGCTCCTTGGAGGCAAGGAGTTTGAAACTCCATCTCACATACTTTGGGCATGTTCCCAGGAGGGACCAGTCCTTAGAGAAAGACATTATGCTTGGAGAGTATAGGGACAGCGTGGGAAATTAAGAACCTGGATGAGATGGATTGACTAAGTGACTGGGGTAATGGGAGTAGGTGTGTCACAGACAATGAGCTTAACTCAAGATAGAACAAGTTTCAGAGCTGTTGTACATAGGGTCACTATGAGTGGCAAGCAACTGATGGCACATAACAACAGTCCTTGACTGTCAATAACAGTTCAAACTACTGGCCATCTAGTTAGTAACTGAATTCTTTTAAACATTATGCCACAAAAATTCTTTAATGGAGGGGAGCTCTGGTGGCCTAGTGGCAAGAAGCTGCAACTACAATCCCAGAGGTGCACGGTTTGAATCCACCAGATGCTCTGCCGGGGAAGGAGGGGCAATCTCCTCCTGTACCAGTCAGATCTGATTTGACTGACGGTACACGCACACAAAAATAATAAAATAAAATAAATAAAAATTCTTTAATGGAAACTACAAAGGAAAATAAATTTAAAATTTTAATAGGTTGATCAATAGAAAGGTGTAGTGTTAAGGGTTTATTGTTTAAAATGGTCGTCCTAGCCCTTGACTTTGACTTTGCAATGAGTAGGAATATGCAAATAAATTGTGTTAGTATATTTACAAGGGGATTGGCTAGTCTCCCCATTAAACTGAGCAGATTCAGTAGCAGAATTTGAGAATCTCACTACCATCAAGGAGAAGTAGAGAATGCAGCACACTCATTGAGGCCAGAGATTCATCCTTCCTTCCTTCTTTCATTCCTTCCTTCCTTCCTATTGGGAACATCTTAGCTTTACATTTTTTTTGTTGTTGTTTGTTTGATTTTGGGGTTTTTGTTGGTTTTTTTTCCTTTCTTGCAATTCTTTCTTTTTTTTTTTTTAAATTTCAGACTGGTTTTGCTTGGACCAGACCTACAGAAGTGTAGCAGCAACTGCAGCAGAGACCCAGAGACCAGACACAAGACAGAGCTAATTTCAGCACTTCTACCCCATGGAACCAGAGCTAGAAGCCTTTGCCCAAGTTTGTTGAAGGACTGCTTTCCCCCACCCTAGGCACTAAGAGCTTTGTAACACCAGCCTAAAGCCATGAGGTGGAAGATTGAAAGGCCTTTAAGCATCCTTTAGGAGTTGTCTTAACTGAGAAGCTGCATCCTGTTGCCAAATGGAATTGTGTCCTTTTAACTTCCCTAATAAAGCCGAAAATCATGACTATAGTTCCATGTGCTCTGTGAGCTATTGCATTGGATTTTGGACCCAGCAAAGCACTAAGATTGGCACTGGAATTAGGAAGAAGATGCAGAAGTGTGGGGAACATGTCTGACCTCATGGAAATTTGTTTTGTGCTGTAGATGATGATGGTGGGAAAAGCTCCCCCTTGTAGAGTAGGTAGAGGTCAGTCTCCACATAGCCCTTTCTCTTTTCACAGTAGGAAAAGTCCTTTGAGAGGGCTGTCATGCTTGGGAGGGTGGAGTGACAGCACAGGAGAGGAAGACCCTCGATGACACGAACTGATTCCATCACTGGGGTAATGGAGACAGGAGTGTTGGAGACAGTGAGGGATAGAATAGGGTTTAGGACTGTTGTACATAGGGTCACTATGAGTCGCAAACAATTCGACGGCACCTAACAACAGTAACAGTACTCTTTCTTAGATGTTGTTGTTGTATACCATCGAATCAGAACTAACCCAAAGCTGACCCTCTAGCAAGTTTCAGGGGCAGTTAATCACACTGAAGGAAACCGCCCATCCTTCTCCCATGGAGCAGCTGCTGGCCTCAAACTGCATGCCTTCAGGACTGCAGCTCTGCTTTTTGCCACTAGGCCACCAGAGCTCCCCATCTATTTCTTTACTGAATATATTAAATCAGTCATCATTGCAGGGCTCTGATTTGTGAACAACTCAAAATGTGGACCAAGGCAGGAAGAATAAGACAGATGACATATTTCAGATTTAAGTATAAAAGACTGACATATTTCACTCTTTAAGAAGTAAAATGTTTAAAAATGTGAATGTCAAGAAGCTATTCTGGATTCCAATTTGAGAAGTGACAAACCAGTTCCCCTTGGCCTCATCCTCCACTGTAAGAATGTACTCCTGTTCAGTTTCCTTAACTCTCACTATGACCAAATGTCCATAGTACATAATGACACTTCCTTCAGTTCTTTTCTTTTTCTTAAAACTTTTCACCACTTTATGTTACTTAGTGACAAATGCCAAGCAAATTTTCAGTCATGATCTGGCCCACAACAGTAATATTCAAAGTCAGGTAGGTATGATTCAGGGTACTGACTGGCACTTCACATGACAAACAAAATGTAAACAACTCATCAATAAAAGTGAATTTATTCATTAATTTGTCATTTACTGAGGACCTCCTTCAGGTCTCACTTAGGTCAGCTCCTGAAGAAACAAAATGCATGGTCCCTGTTCTCATAGAGCTCACAATCCAGTGGATATGAAGCAAGTAAGAGGTGAATTAAGGCATTTTAAAGCAGAGATTTGATCTGCACAGGATATACTGAAGTTCTAAATGAGGGCCCACAGTGAGGATGGAGCGGGCTTCCTCAAATTTACCTTTGAATTGAGTCTGAAATGGGAAACTGAGATAACGCAAAGGAAGCACTGCTGTACCCTCCCATGAACAATGCTGTATTTAAGACTATAAAAATAACCATTTTCTGCACCATCTTCCAAATATAAGCTTTACACAGAATCTAGCACCCTGGATAGCTCCCTGAAAGTGAAAGTCAGTGGAAAGACTGAGACTGGTTCCAGGAAACTGAAATGAGACTGGGGTGGGGGGGTGTTCAAAATATCTAATTGAATAATTTATCCCTTTATTCTAAAGAAAATACTCCAGCATTTATAATATTTCATCTGTTCATTTGCCCATCAGACCTGTAGTGTATCATTCAAAGGATATAGTTCCCCTCAGGAATGTATATTAAAAGGCTACTCACTCTTCCTTCCCTTCACAGGGGAGTTTTAATACTTTGGAATCTTTACCATTCACATACTGAGAGCAGGCCTTGGAGCCAAGGTTCTCACAATTCCCCCAAGAGAGTGTTCCAATTACACTGTCCCTATAATCAATTTAGACCTTCCCATTCTAGGATCCTTTCTCTTTTCAGAAGCTGGGTAGATGGAGAGGAAAAGGATATTTTCCCAAAACTTCCATATTGAGATAAACTCTGTTAGATTCAAGTCATTTTTTACTTATAATGCTACTAAAAATGTATATGTTGTTGTTGTTATGTACCATCATGGCACTTGTGACTCATAGTGACCCTAAGGACAATAGCTCTGAGCTCTGTGCTACCTTGAACCAGTCTTATTGTCTCTGACACACGTACCCTCATTACTCAAGTTACTGTGTCAATCCATCTGATACATGTCTTCCTCTCCTGAACTGTTCCTCCACTATTGAAAGTATGATGTACTTCTCCAAGGACTGATCCCTCCCAGCAATATACCCAAGTATGTGAGATAGGGCTTTAAAATCCTTGCCTCCAAGGAGCAACTTGGTTTTACCCTCTCCAAGAGAGACCTTTTGTTCTCTTGTCAGTCCATAGCATGTCTGATATTCTTCTCCAGCCCCACACTCAAAAGCGTCAGGAAAAAAGTACATCAGGGATACATCCTGTCTCCAAACCATTTCAATCTGTATGTGGAACAGATCATTTGGGAGGCTAGACTTTACGATTAAGAATGTGGCATAAGGACTGGAGGTAGACTCATCGACAGCCTGCATTATGCAGATGATGCAACCTTGCTCATCAAAATTGAAGAAGACTGAAGTATTTGCTGTAGCAGGTCAAAGACTGCAGTCTCCAACAAGGACTGAATCTCAACATTAAGAAAACAATAATTCTTACCACTGGACCAACTGGCAGTATCATGATAGATGGAGAAGAGATTGAGCAAGTGTTAGCTTGCTTGGCTCCACAATCAATACTCTTGGTACCAGCAGCCAGGAAATCAAAAGATGAATTTTATTGGGTAAATCTACTGGCAGGACCTCTTCAGGGTGCTGAAGAACAATGATGTCAGTCCGAGAGTAAGGTGTACCTGATCCTGGACATAATAGTCCTTGGAATTACTATGATCAGCAAGCTGAGCAATGATCAACAATGAGGGAAGGATTAATGCAAAAATGCATATGTTGTTATTGTTGTTAAGTGCTGTGGAGTCATGGGTGACTCATAGCGACCCTATGAATGAAAGACCTGAACACTTGTATAACTTTCATCCTTTCTCCAGGTTCATAGGGTTTCCAGAGGCAAGCAATTTAGAAACTGGATGGCATTCTTGCTTTCAAGCTTGTTTTAATCAGGGAGCTCGACCAAACACTGTCCACCATGGATAACTATTATTTCATTTGACACATCAGTGTCACAGTGTTCAGCTTCACAGCAAACATGAGTTACCTCTGTACAGCAAATGGACAGACCAGTGCTATACTGCTTAGAAGAATGTTTGACTGAAAACAATCAAAAACAGGCCCAGACCTCCAATTTACCTGGTAAGTCCCCTCTACTGACACCCAGTTGCATATAAATGTATATCTTTTTAAATGGCACAACACAGGAATCTGTATTTTCAAGATTGTCTCTATAAGAGATGCATTCAAACTTCAAAGTCATTTATTAAAGAGTAACTGTGATAATCTTCTACTTGTTTCTACATTAACAAACCAAGCTTATTACCACCAAGTCAATTCTGACTCATACATATTGGCTCTGGAAGGCCAAGTGTTGCTGTTGGGTGCCACTGAGTCTATATGACTCATAGCAACCCTATGAAAAACAGATCTGAACCCTGTCCAACTTGTGTCAATCTCACCATCTCTGACATTCTTGAGCCCTTTACTGTAACCACTGTGTGAATCCATCTCATTGAAGATCTTCCTTCTTTTGCAGATCTGCCACCCATCCAAGCAGGAGTATGAATATAACTGAGCATATGGTTTTCAAAGCTGTGATATTTATTTACTGCATCATCTTTCTCCCCTCATAGTAGTGGTGGATTTGAAGTTCCAACTGTTTTTATTATCAGCTGAATTTTTTAACTACTGTGCTACAAGTGTAATCTTGTGTATAGACATAGTAAAAATTTAAAAATTAAGTAATTATTCCTGAACTGTAGGTCCAATAAGTAAATTTCCTTTGAACATTAAGGAGTTATAATGTGCACAGCCATATGTTTTGTTACTTTGAGATATTTTCAAAACTGAAATAAGTTACTATTGGTCTGTATTTATAATGATGAGTTCAAGTGTAGTTGAGTGTTACTTGTATTTTGTTCCTTTTCTTAACTAATATGACCTTTCTGGATATATGTTTTCCATTTTCTGTTTTTTTAAATATTTTTAATATTATAGATTATAAACAAACAGTAATGCAACACTCACTCAGCTCTAAAACTCTGGTGTTTTCTATATTTATAAACAGAAGCTGAACAAATATAAAAATAATTTTCTAAAATAAGAACTGCCAAGAGTGTTATAGCCTGAATTAGCATTTATTTGTGCAATGATAGTCTTCGTGGGTATACGGTTGGTTTTATTTCTAAATTTTATAAGGTTATGGTACACTGTTTCCTGCTATTTCTAACACACACACAAGAATAAAATCTCATTGACAGTAGAATCACAGTAGTAAACTAATTTCAGTAATGAGCTAATTTCAGTGAGTGGTTACATAAAAAAATATGTAAAAGCAGTCTAACTTAGGAAGATATTTTTGGGTATGGTAAGTAAAGTACTCAGTGGCTAGTGAAAAGTTGACTATTGGAACTCAGTAGTTACTCTTTAGGTAAAAATATGGGCCAATCTACCTCTGATGATTTACTGGTTGGAAATCCTTTGGGAAAGTCCTCCTCTGTCCTATAAGGTCTTCATGAGTAAAAGTCAACTTGACAGAAATGACTAAGTGGGTCATCTATTATTGATTGGTAAGAAAAGTATATCACCAAGGATTAAAGTATTATATCTGACTTTCACACAATCCATGAGCATAGACAATTTCAAGGTTCCATTAAAAGAGAAAATTAGAGAATGTATCACACTGTCTTTTGACTGTGTGGATCATAACAAGCTGTGGCTGACTCTAAGAAGAATGGTAATCCCAGAACATTTGATTGTGCTTATGCGAAACCTGTGCTTGAATGAAGAGGCAGTCATCAAAATAGAGCAAGGAGATACTGCATGGTTCAAAATTGGGAAAGGGGTCCACTAGGATATATTATGTCTCCATACCTTTTCAATCTGTATGCAGAACAGATCATTCAGGATGCTGGGCTGTAAGAGGAGGAATGTAGCATCAAGATTGGTGGAAGAGTCATCAAC
>NW_006399894.1:7668365-7681573 GCF_000299155.1 Elephantulus edwardii
AGATAGTTAAGAGTTTTAGTTTACTTGACTCCACAGTCAATACTCTTTGTACCAGGAGACAGGAAATCAAGAGACAAACTGCTTTGGGAAAGTCAGCTGTTAAGGATCTCTCCAGAGCACTGAGGAGCAATGACATCAGGCTGGAGACCAAGGTGCACCTGATCTGGGCCACAGTCTTCGCAATTGTGTGGTATGCATCATAGACCTGGACAGTAACTAGGGATGATATAAAAAAAAAATTGATGCTGTTGAACTGTGGTGCTGGAGAAGTGTTGAATATACTATCAACTGCTAGGAGAACAAACAGGTTTGTCCTGGAGAGGGTGAAACTAGGCTGCTCCTTGGAGGCAAGGATTCTGAAGCTTCTTCTAACATACTTTGGGCATGTTGCAAGGACACACCAGCCCCTAGAGAAGGACATCATGTTTGGAAGGGTGGAGGGACAGTACAAGAAAGGAAGACCCTTGATGAGATGGATCAATTCAATGACTGGGGTAGTGAGAGTAGGTGTGTCTGAGACAGTGAGGTTGGCACAGGATAGAGCAGGATTTAGGGCTTTTGTACATAGGGTTGCTATAAGACTCAAGCAACTGAACAGCACATAACCAGAACAGCAACAACATCACTGTCTGGAGCATATTTCTTTAGTTATGCATTCCAAACTTATAAAATTCAAATTAATATTGAGGAGGAGAATGCAGAAGATCCAGATAATCTTGAAATTAGGAACTGAATTGTTGATAGGTGCCATGGAGACAAGTACACCTCAGGGCAACTCCATGGACAACAAATTTGATCTCTGTCCTATCCTGTGCCATCCTCATCCTCTGATACACTCGAGCTTCTTGCTTGATTCACTTCATCAATTCATCTCATTGAGGGTCTTCTTATCTCTTCGTCTTTCCTGACATGATGTCTCTTTCCAAGAAACAGCCTCTCCTAGCAACATGCCTGAAGTATATGAAACAAAGTTTCATCACCCTTGCCTCTAAGGAGCATTCTGGGTTCACCTTCTCCAGGTATATCTATTTGTTCTTTCTGCAGTCCATGAGATATGAAGTATTATTCTCCAACACCACAACTCAAATATATCAGTTCTTCTCTGAATAACCATTATTATTCATTGTCTATGTCTCAGATGTAAAGAAAGTGAGTGAAAAGACTGAATCAGGCTCACCTTAGTCTTCAAACAGAACATAATTGCTATTCATTAATTTGGAGAACTTCCTAATGGCACACTTGCCCAATGCAATATGTCTCCTGATCTCCTACTATTGGTACCAAATGGGATAAGATGAAATTGTTGATAATTTCTATTCTTTCTCTATTTATCAGAATGTTGTTTATTTTTTGTCTTCCTGATGTTGAGACGTAATCCATACACAACTAACAAGAAAAGGAAAAACAGGCAAACCTAAAGAAGTTAATATATAGTAGTACAGTTCTGTTGTACACAGGGTTTTCAGAGGCCTGCTATTTCAGAAGTGGATGGCCAATCCTTTTTCCTAGTCTGCATTAATCTGAATGTTTAGATTTAGAGGAGTATCTGACAGACAAGCAATTTGTGGAACAGTGAAAGATAAATCCCTCATTGTGGAGTTAAACATTAGTTACAGTGTTGTCCCTCCCCTTAGCCCAGTGCCTTGATCCACTTATTTCCCAGCTCCACCCTCCACCAGGGTACCCCTTCACTTCTACCAAATCCCTTCAGGGTGTGTCAGAGGCAATGTGATTGGCACAGGATAGAGCAGGGTTTAGAGCTGTTGTACACAGGGTCGCTATGAGTCGCAAACGACTTGACGGCACATAACAAAAACAATAGTAGTACAGACATTTTTGTAATGCATCACATTTAGGAACCAAGTAAACACAACACATGGAAGAATACATTGATTAAACTGTTCAAGAACAACCAAAACAGGTCTGGTACTTGGCACTTTATTTTTATAATTATACACATAAAAGTTGCATTATCTGTGATGAAGACTGACTTGTACATAGTAAGTGTGTTTATGAAATATGTGTTGTCAATGATTAGTTGCCCTTACTGTGATGTAATCCAGGAAAGAAAAGTTAAACACAACAAAATGCAAAGGCATTTGGCCATGTGGATCACAACAATCTGTGGCTGAGTCTGAGAAGAATGGGAATCCAAGAGCATTTGATTGTGCTTATTCAAAACCTATGATTGGACCAGGAGGCAGTTGTTAGAACAGAACATAGAGAGAATAAATGGTTCAAAATCAGGAAGGATGTATGCCAGTGATGCATTCTGTCTCCATACCTTTTCAATCTGCATACAGAACAGATCATCTGGGAGGCTGGTCTGTATAAAGAGGAATGTGGTATCAAGACTGGAGGAAGATCCATCAGCAACCTATGTTATGCAGATGACACAAGCCTGCTTGCTGAATCTGAGGAGGACCTGAGGTGCTTGCTGCATGATGTCAAGGACTGCAGCCTTCAATATGGGTTGAAACTCAACATCAAGGAAACAAAGATTCATACTACTGGGCCTGATGGAAGCATCATGACAGACAGTGAAGAGACTGAGATTGTTAACAGCTTAAGTTTGCTTGGATTCACAATCAATTCTTGGCACTAGCAGCCAATAAATTAAAAGATGAATTGCATTGGTAAAGTCGGCTGTCAAAGACCTCTCCAGAGTACTGAAGAGCAATGATCTCAGTGTAGAGATTAAGGTGCACCTGATCAAGGCCATAGTCTTTGCAATTGCTTGCTATGTGTCAGAGAGCTAGACAATAACTAGGGATGACAGAAAGAGAATTGATACCTTTAAGCCTTTGTGCTGGAGAATTGTTGAATATACCACGGACTACCAGGAGAACAAATAAGTTCATCCTAGAGGGGGTGAAGCCAGGTTGCTCCTTGAAGGCAAGGATTCTGAGGCTTCATCTGACATACTTTGGGCATGCTGCCAGGAGGGACCAGTCCTTGGTGAGGAACATCATGCTTGGAAGGGTGAGGTACAGCGAAAGAGAGGGAAACCATCAATGAGATGAATTGAAACAGTGACTGGGGTAATGTGGGTAGGTGTGTCAGAGCAATAAAGTTGGCACAGGATAGAGCAGTTTTCAGGGCTGTTGTACATCAGGTTGCTATGAGTCGCAAGTCATGGGATGGCATATAACAACAACAACAGGAGTATTTAGAACCTAATGCTAGACTTTCTCTGGATTTTACATGTACTACTGTTGCTGTTGTCATGTGCCATCAAACAAACTACAACTCAAAGGGACCCTCCTATGTCCCATCCTGAACCATCCTCATGATCTCAGCAATGCCTGAGCCTATGGCTTCAGTTACTGTGTCATTCCATCTCACTGAGGGTCGTCTTCTCATTCTCTGATCCTCCACCTCTTCTAGCATTGTGGTGTGTTCTTTTTTCCTTTTTGCTTCTCCTGATAACATTTCCAGACTATGTAGGATGAAATTACACCATCTTTGCCTCTACAGAGAACCCTGGCTGTACATATTCCAAGACAGATGAGTTCTTTAAAGACTCATCTAGAAATACAATACTACCAAGAAGTCCAATTGATCTGAAAAGCTGGCAATATGACAATATGCTACAGGCAGTTGGCATCAGAGAGTTCCAAGAGTGAACAGTGGAGATGAATCTGAGAAGGCTCTCCAAGCTGACAGTTGTTAGAGATCCAGGAAAGTGTTATATTTTGGGAAGTCTGTGAGCAATTAAAAGGAGTTGTGAAATGAGATGGTTTCAAAGGTAGGCTAGTGCTCTTTAAAAAAAAAATCAAGAAAGTGCTTTCAAAATAGAAGTGCTGCCTCAAAGCCAGAAGAAATTGTGAAAGTTATCATGGCACAGTGGAAAAAAAGCTAGGTGAGAAACCAGTCCAGAATCCATGTTATTAGAAATACATTTCAAGATCAGTGTTCCAAGGGTGACTGAATATTAAGGT
Source organism: Elephantulus edwardii (assembly GCF_000299155.1). Lineage (NCBI taxonomy): Eukaryota > Metazoa > Chordata > Mammalia > Macroscelidea > Macroscelididae > Elephantulus > Elephantulus edwardii. Next base: position 7,672,307 of record NW_006399894.1, read on the forward strand.
ACAAAGTGTTGGACTAGGAACTAGGCAATCTGAATCTAGAGTACAGTTAAACATCATTTAACTATGATATGTCCTCACCTACACACCAATAATAACATTACAAAATAAGTGTTTTGTGAAATACTTGATAAGCCAATTATTTCTACATAATTTATGGATCTCATTTTGTTCATTATTGAGTTATGTAGCCACATTGTAAGATATAAAACTTTGTCCATTCAGTCTGATAGAGGACTTGAGGATAGTCAATGTTAACTTTTATTGCAGAGATAATGTTAACTGTCTGCTTTCCACGGCATCAGAGTTAATCACACTTTGTCCATTCAGTCTAGTAGAGGACTTCAGAACAGTCAATGTTAATTCTATTTTCCATGGTCAATATTAACTCTTTGTTATGCATAGCTCTTAAATATTTTCTTTTCTATGCTATACACACATGCAGCATTGATTAAGTTTATATCTAAATAGAAGATTTGAAGACTCAAGGTTAATACAACTAATTTGATATTATCAATATAATAATCATGTTACTAAAACAAAAGGCATTAAGAGAATTCAACTAAGGTAATCCTTTTTTGAGTAGTTAAAGTTCTATCTTGACCTTTCCAGAAGATATGCTGCATATCTCCAATAGTTAGTAAAACATCAAATATTTGAACATTCTCTGCATAAAAGCACTTGGTCTCAAAATTACACTGAGTTACATCTTAGATTTCCATTAAAGTGCTGTGAGGTTCTGACTGAAGTATCTTAAATATAAGGCAAGAAAATTGTGCCCCCTTACACTTAAGAGTTAAGAAACTAAATGGAAAATTATGATATTTTCTACAAATCTCATACTCTACTCTGTGCTTTATAAATTATTTATATCCCAATAAAGTACAGACTTGGGATCACTATTGTCCATAAAATTTGATGCTCTCATACTGACTTTCTGACCAATAGTGACCTGGTAACACAGTATTTAGGAAGTTGTACTGCTAATCCAAAGGTCATGACTCTTTGTCAAATCCACCAGTGACTCTAGGTAGAAAGATGGACAATCTTCTATTGTGCAACTTACAACTTCAATTGAGGAGAAGTTATGAGTTTGTTCCTATGCCATGGGAATGAGTTTATGAGGACAAGTAGTACATAAGAGATTGGAACTTCTTGACATTAAAAAAAAACAAAACAAAACACCTAAACATGAAATTTTTCCAATGACAAGTGTATTATTTTCCAAGTCTCAATAGTCAAAGATTGATACCACTAATTGGCAATAAAGGACTTAGAGAAAATGTTTAGACACTATAAAACTTGGTAAGATGGCACAGGAGCAGAGATCTGCACTGCTGTACCTAGGGTTGCTATGAGCTGTGACTGAATGACCCCCAACAAATTGATAATTCTCAAATTTTACAATACATAAGGATAATATAAAGGGTCCCACTCCATATTTCATTATTCATTAGGTCTGAGGTAGAGTTCAAGAATCAAAATTCAACATAGTTAAAGAGATGTTGTTGCTATTCCTAGCTTAGAGGCATAGGTAGCACATCTGGAGAACCGTCTTACATGGAGAATCTGTCAAGAGATAATAAGCTATTTCTTTATACCTTACTCAATATTAGAAAACAGTTACTTTTGGATTTTATTCAATATCATAACAATTACAGTATTCGAGGATTTTAATCAACTTAATGAAAATGACTTTTCTTATGCAGTATAAATAATGTAAACCCCAAAGTTTCTTTTTAAATTGGATTATTAGAACATTTTATCTACCTCTAAGCAATCTCTTTGCTGAGCAAATAATTCAAGAACCTATACTATATTAACAAGAGTGTGGCATCAGGATCAAAAGAAACCTCATCAACAACCTTTGGTACTCAGATTGAAAAACTTTGTTTACACAAAGTGCAGACAACTTGAAATACATATTGAAGAGGATCAAAAGAGTACAACCTTTAATGTGGAGTACATCTCAACATCAAGAAAACAAAAATCCTTACCACTAGATCAACAGACAACATTAATACAGATGGAGAAATGATTGAAGTCTTCAACCATTTCAGTTTACATTCACTATCAGAGATTGCTTTCACTGGATCTACAATAACTATTTGTGGTAGTTTGTAGTTGTTGTTGTTATGGGTCATCCAGTCACTTGTGACTCAAAGCGACTCTATGAACAGCAGCTCTGTCTGAACCCTGCTCTATCTTGAGCCAATTTCACTGTCTCTGACACACTTTCCCTCATTACTCCAGTCACTGAGTCAATCCATCTAAACCAGGGTTTTCCCCTCGTGCACTTCCCCTCTGCTCTTTCAAGCATGATGTACTTCTCCAAGAACTGGTCCCTCCTGGCAACATGCCCAAAGTATATGAGATGGAGCTGCACAATTTTTGCCTCCAAGGAGCAAAGTATTGAGCATACCAAGCACTGCTAAGAGAACAAAAAGGTCTGTCCTAGAGAAGGTTAAATGAGGCCTGTTGTAGTAGTAGTGAAGAAATCAAAAGATTTATTGGTAAAATATATATATATGTCGTCAAGAACTTCTCAAAAGTGCTACAGAACAATATCAGTTCAAAGAGTAAGGTGTGCAATAACCATACCATGGTATTTTCCATTGCCTCATACGCATCTGAGAGTTGGATAATAAATGACCATGACAAAAGAAGAACATTTTAATTGTCGCACTGGAGAAGAGTACTGAATACTCCATGCACTGCTAAGAGAACAAACTTGTCTTTTCTAGAGGAAGTTCAAGCAGGGTGCTCCTTGGAAGCATGGATGGTGACCCTTCAAATCACATATTTAAGGCACATTATCAAGAGGGACAAGTTCTTGGGAAAAGACAAAAAGCCGGGAAAGGTAGGAAATCATTGAAAGAGAGGAAGACTCTCAATGAGATGGAATGGCACAGAGACTATAATAATGGGTCTGAACATGCAGGAGCTCGTGAGGATGGTGTACGATAGGACAGGCTTCCACTGTGCTGTAGGAAGACTTGATCACTATGAGATGTAGCTAACTCAGCAGCATTAAAGGAGAACACTCCTGCTGAGTAGATTCCAACACTTCTATCCACAGCATCCAAGGCTGTTGACGCATTTGAACTCAAGAGCTTCAAATTAACAACTTGAGACCTAATTAATTGTACAACCTGGGTCCTTTAAGCTCAGTGTGTTGTTGTTGTTGTTATTGTTATTGCTACACTCCATCAAGTTGGAATCAATGTGTAACTTCCCCTCCAGTGGGTTTTCAGAGTCAGTAAACTGCACAGAAGAGACTGCTTATCCTTCTTCCCAGAGCAGCTAGTGGAGTTGAACCATGTACACTTGGAATGGTAGCACAACTCCTTATAACTCAGCTATCAAAGCTTCCTATGAGCTTATTATATAGTACCAGGGATCCAGCCAAGAAAGATATTTCATTTTTAAATGATCTAAGAAGAAATCTTTTAACAATTTTCAGTAAGTATCTCATACCACTGACATAAATATTTATAATCACACTTAAAACACAATAAAATGTAATAATAAAACTGTTAAAAAGAAGAATTAGCAATAATAATATGGCACTATATCAATTATAAGGGAGCTCTAGTGGACTACAGGTAAGTTGTGCTGCAACCCTTAAGGCATACAGTTCAAATCTACTGGCTGCACTGTGATAGAAAGATGGGCAGTCTCCTCTTACCCAATTAAAACTGCTTCTAAAACCCTGCTGGGGGGTCAGCCAAAGCTTAGTTCCTTACAGACTCAACAGTACACAACACATCAATTGTCATTTAGATTAGCGAGCTTCTTATTTTACATACATTTATGCCCCATATTAAAACCCATTTCTTTGTTCCATCTTGCTCAACTGTCCCATCTTTCCTCACTGATTCTCCTATCCCACAATGCATGTTTTATTTTCATCTGACACTCCTGCATAGTGAAAATAACATTTCAGATAGAAGTATATGTCCTGTATATAAAGCAAATAGATTTTGTCTCTGTGCAATAGGGAAATCATGCAGTAGTTGTCAATCATAGAGTCGGCAAAATTGCATTATCAAAGTGATACACCTGTGACGTGAGGTCCAAAACCCAACTGAAAATACAGTAATTGACACATAGGCGAATTTGCATTCTATGTTTGAAATTATCCCATTCCTGCATGAATAAGAAATTGGTGATTTAAGAGGCTCTCCACTTTTATAATGCTCATCTATTTACTGTCAACAAAATCCATATGAAAACCTTTTAATTCAGCTAATCTGAAAGTAATCCTTTATGTTATTTATTGATATGCATATCTAATATCGGCACTGTTGCTTTGCTGTCACTGCAATATACTTCTGGGCATGTCATATAAAGCACACAGGCTCCAAGTCAACTTGGATTCTTAAGATGAAGAAATTAATTCGGTGAAGTTTTATATTTGCTTAAAACAAGTGATAAACACAGTCAAAGAAAAAGTGACTATGATAAGAGTTATTAATGACAGGTATATACCTACTATTAATACAATTATTTTCCAGAAAACAATTTATATATCTTTAAAACTTACAATTCTAAAATGTTCTCTAGTTACTGCATCATAGATCATTACCATCAAAAAGAATGAAGCAATATATTATCTGAGTATGCTGTAATAACTTTAAAATTTTAAAATATATTATTAAACCAATTGTGAAATGGGTTACACATTTATTATTTATTATAAAAACGTCAAATCTTCACTTTATGCTCAAAACGAATACTGCTATTGTCCACATATAATATTTTGTTTGTTTTTGAACAAATGTTAAAAATGTTCATTAAAAGACACTCAAAAAAGCTACATAAAGATGTTGCATAAGCATGACCTTTTATTAACATCAAACTCAGTGCTTTATTTGGTAGTTTATCTGTTCATTTAGATATTTGGAATAAGTTATACTAACAAAAATATATTGATTTTTTTAACCTTTAAAGGTAGCATAAAGTCAGATATTTGCTTTCTTAGGTAGAGACATACTAGATCAAGAATAGAGTACACAGAACATTGTACGTCAAGAACTCATTCAAACTGCACTTTACACAAAAAATAATTTAAACTCCTCATTGACATCAAATCAGAAATGACTCATAGCTCTGGTTTCTGAGAGTGTAAGTTGCATGAAAGAAGGATGCCCATCTTTCTTACAAGTGGTGTCTGCTGGATTTCAACAGCCAGAGAAGTATATGGTCACTGGATTGGCAGTGACTATGGACTATGTCACCAAACTCCCTCAATATTGGACTATACTTTGCACTATCTAAACATATTTAGGAACACACCCCTCCTTTAACATGACTTTTGAGGGGTCCCCCCATAACTCTAGGAATTTACACCTTAAGTTTCTTCTTCTAATTTACTAATTCCCATTTATTCTTTTAAGACCCAAACCAAGGAAATATTACCTACCCATTAAAACTTTGCTGACAGAAATCTAGCCTGAAAAGTTACTGTCATGCTCTGAACTCCTGTGGTTCTCATTTTATATACAATCTCTTATTGCCATCAATTGCTAACTCTATGTTCAACCATGAGAAACAGAGTGCTCCCAACTGGAGACTGTGTTTCTAAAAGGCAGGGAAATAGGGAATCCTTCAGTTCCTCTACAGTGTCTAGCGGATGGAGGTCTTACACATAATAGGTGATACTGGGGAAAATTATTCCGTTTCTTTTTCCTAGCCATTATCTTTTTAATTTTCACATGGCTACATAGGACTCTGCACATGTGAGGTGTCTGTGGCTCACCAAGTGAATGATGGACGGGCTATCTTGCTCATTATATAAGTAAGGTAAATGCTATCTTTTGAAGAGACCAAGAAGGGAAGGAAGTATGCAAAATGTTGATGAGAGGATTAGTCAGTTTTATGATCCCTCCAGGATTAAATTGAGTAGGCTCAGAAGTGGAAAACAGGAGTATCACTATCATTGAGAAAGAAGAAATAATGTGCAAAGCATCATTTGGGCAAGAAAAAAACCAGAGATAGAGAGATAACACAAGATGACATGCGGACCCTGATGGCAGCCCAAGCAGTAACAGTGCCAGTGGCAGCAGAGATGTCAGGGAATTGGAGGCTACTGGGAGATACAGCATCTGGCTTTTATTCATAAGGTAATAAAGCTCAGTATTTGTTGGTGAAGTGAGTAACTATCTACACTCTTTAGGGGAGTTAGGTCTGACAACACATAGAGCCATAGGTTAAGCTTACGTATTCAGTGGGGTTGGTACAGAATTTGCAGAGCTAAGAGAACTATGTAACACTTGCCCAAGAACGGAAGATATCAAAACCTCAAGGATAAGGGTCAGGGAGAGGTCTGCTTATGAGCATGCCTGAGAAGAATTTGTCCTGACTGAAGAACTGTATCCTGTTATCATATCTAAACTGTAGCCTGTTAACTTCCCAAATGACTCCCATAATCTTGAGTATTGTCTGTAAATTTTGTGTAACTATTGCAACAAATTAACTAATCTAGTAAAAAAAAGTAGAGAGGTCAGAGAGAGAAAGAGATTGTTAGTGTCAGCATTGTTAGAGGAAGGTGTGGATTGTGGGAGTATGCTTGACTTCATAGAAACTTTGTGTTTTGTTGCTGCTGATGAGATCTTCCCCCTTCATGAGGTCAGAGGCAATCAGAGGCAACCTCCTTCATGCCTACTTTTTAGACAGGCTCTTTAACCTCATGAAAATTACCATGAGAATGAAATGAAACAAAATCGACAACTCCTATCTTAAAATATAACAAATGTTTCATTTTGTAACTTATAAGTTGAACATAAATTAACATTTTATATAATAGTTTACATTTACAATAATAAAAAACCCTTCTGATTCTCTTAAAATGTCAAAGAACAAAATACTATGACTGCTTAATGAATGTATTAATAACTTTTCCTCAAGTACTTTTTTAAATTCCTCATTCTCTCAATATCACAATCACTGGAGAAAGTTAAAGTGCTGAACACAGCATGAGGCTTTCTGTGAAGGTTCTAATTTTATATATAAGATTGTACATTCTTCAGTATCAACATATTGTTATCGTTGTTAGGTGCTGCTGAGTCATAGACGACTCATAGCAACTCTATGAACAAAAGATCTGAACGCTTGTATGACTGTCATCGTTTCTCCACGTTCATAGAGTTTTTGGAGGCAAGCTATTTTGGAAGTGGATGCCACTCCTGCTTCCAAGCTTTTTTTTAATTGGGGAGCTCCACCAAACACTGTCTACCAAGAGTAACCAGTATTGCTTTTGGCACATCAATGTCACAGTGTTCAGCATCACAGCAACCTCATAGTTACCTCTGTACAGCAAATGGACAGACCAGTGCTATACAGCTTCGAAGAATGTTTGACTGAAAACAAAGCCAGGCCTGAGGGCCACAGACTAAAATCACCTTTGGCTTGGCAGCATAACTTTCTAATCAGTAGGCCAATAGACCTCTCTTGTTGCTGTTGTTGTTGTTAGATGCCACTGAGTCGCAGACGACTTCATAGCAACATAGTATTTGAAATAAAAATACCAAATCCTTGCACATGCTTTGTCTTTAAAATGAATAGTGTTGATAAGGAAAGCTAGTTTCACAGTGGAAACTGGTTGGTATACTTTCATTATTTTCATTAGTTTAAGGAGCTCTTTAATTAATACCTAGTGAAGACAAATCTCTCTCATAATGCAACCACCAGCATAGCTCACATTCTTCTCTGTGAACTTACTTAAAGGATGGTTACAGCAGTGAATTTTCCATGTTTCAAAAGTTGAAACTGTGTTTTGCAGCTGACTGGAGATACCCCTGATTTAAAATAACGAGAATGTTCCTATACCAGTCACAACCCAGTCATCTCCTCTATAAAGTTACAGGCTGCTACTTTCAAGAACAAACACACTGCAAGAATGTTTGATACTGTCTCAAAGAATTCTAAGCCTCCAAAGTTACTTCTTTGGAATTTGTACCTGTTACAACGCTAACAGAAAGAGAAACTGAAACAAGCTGATAATGTAGCTTAGACTTGAGTATTTCCGTTCTTTTTTAAGATCTAGTTTTCAGTGTCCAAGTAGAAGTAGATATAAACCCACTTAAGTATGAATTTATCTGACTCTTAAAGACTAATCTAACTCTCTCTCTCTCTCTCACCCCCCCTCTCTCTCTCTCTGTGTGTGTGTGTGTGTGTGTGTGCTCGCGTGAGCATGTGCCCATATGTGTGGGTTAAACAAACTCCACATTTTTTCAATTCCAACAGGAAGGTATTCAACTTGAATTCTGAATGCATTCTGAGGATATGAGAAATGAAGGTGTTGAAACCTGATGATATTTTCCGTCTTGAAGGTTCTATAGAAGGCCTGAAGGAGTGCGCAGAGTTTGTAATAAAGACTTAAATCATAAAAGGGCGAGAGTCCAGTGCCTTCTAAGCAGCATATCTTTTTCTGCCTAAAAAAGGCAAGTTATTGTCTCATTTCCTTCACTTCATATTCTAGGTCGCATTATAGAGAGAAGAAGAAAAAAAATAAATGTTTCTAATTCTGAAACAGAACGTATCTCAGGATATACTAAAGGAAACCCCGAGAAATCTCACAACTCTTTGCCATAAATAGCCTTTCTTCTCACTCTGGATACCTCCTCCTCTACATCAGCAAGGCTCAGCCTCCACGCGCAGAAAAGCACCATTCACAAATCTCTTCGTCACCTATCCGCGCACCCCTACCCCTTGCTGACACCGTGTGTAAGAGTCCCTGGGACACATGCCAAGCATGAATGGGTGCAGGGGGCCACCTGCGGTTTTCAGCCCAAGGGCTGACTTTCTTCCCTGGCGGATCAACGCCTTGAAGCGTCCAGAATACACTCATATTACACACTGTCCACACACAGCACACCCTGGGGCCCCTGACACACCACTACAAAGCAATTTGTCCACTCTAAGACTCTGCTGTTCCTGTCGCCTCTGGGGAGGTTCTCGCCTCCAATCCAGGAAGCCCGCGCCAGAGGAAGGCAGGCGGAGGCAAGAGGCGGTCCCGGCTCCGGCACTGCGGTTCCTCCGGGAGCCCCGGGTTCCCCGCCCCCTTCCTCCCCTTCTCCCTCTCCGCCGCCGCCCCCACCCCGCATCCGCAACTCGGGGCGCCAGCGCCCGCTGGTCGCCCCTACCTGCGGGACGCGAGCGGCGAGGGAGGGAGAGCAGCCCCCCAGCTGCGCCAACTCTTGGCTCCGCATCCCCCAGGAGCGGCCGCGGCGGCCGCGGGCCGGGCAGCGCGCAGGAGCACCGAGGAAA
>NW_006399894.1:7681814-7683377 GCF_000299155.1 Elephantulus edwardii
CCCGCGCCCGCCGGGGCGCGCCACCCGCCGGGCGCGGGGGCACCGGGGGCGGTACTACCTGGAGGGCTCCGGCGCTGGTTAAGGCTCCTCCTGGGCACTCGGGGAATTATGTCTCCGGGGCACCGCGCGTCCTTCCCGGTCCCCTCCTCTGCCCTCTCTGCCTTTCTCGGCTGCCGGGCGTCTTCTCTCCACTCCCAGTTGCCGAGAGTCGCGCAGCGTTATTTAATAATCCTCCTGCTCCTCCTGCCTGCGCCCGCGGAGCAGCTCTGCCTGGGCCAAGGCTTCCCAGTCAGTCATGTTGTTATGAGAGAAAGAGAGAGAGGCGGATTGGCAGTCAGTCGGCGACTATTTGTGGTGAGAGAGAGAAGAGCAGAGCAAGAGGAGGGCAGGGGAGGGACGTGGGGAGGCGCTTCCAAGTGTGTGAGTGCGCCGAGTGTGACTGTGCGGGGAGCACGGGAGACACCTCCCCGCAGGCCGCGCTCCCTGGACGTGGGAAGGGCGGAGGCGAGCCCCTCCCTCCTAAGAGGTGGAGGGTGGGCAGGGGCGAAGGGGGGCGCGGCCAAGAGGACCCACTGCGTCCACGACTACCACGCAATCGTACTTACACGTTCACGCGCTCACACCCACTGCTGGCGGGCTGCTGAGTTTATATTTTAGGGCCAACCGTGTCTGACCGTGCTGACTTAGCTTTCCTTTTAGACCATCCTTGTACTTCACTCTTGTGTTTGCCTTGGCAGGTGAAGACTAGGGAAAAGAGGGTGTCAAAAGCGCTGTCAAGGGACCAAGGGGCGGTGGAAAATGCACTGTGCCAATTCCCTCCAAGCTACCTTCGAGGAAGGAGGGCATTATGAGGGTTTTTCTCCTACGATCTTCCCCACTGAACCCTTTCACATCCCCGAATGTTATTTGCAGGTGGAGAAACCTCTCTTCTTTCCTCCAAGCAGATCGCAACTTCCAGGAACCATTTACTGCAATCAGTTCTTCTGGGAGATAATGGAAACCGTGCTCCTGTGACCTGGACTGGAACTTGTGCTCCTACACATAGGTCTTGACAGGACATCACAAATAGAAACCTCTCCCAATTTGACTGATGGGCCTATAGTGAAAATATGCCAGTTTAGAGATGGAGAAGACTGCTATGCTGTCTACCTAATCTCTTTTTCTTTGCCTCTCTCTCCTCTCACCCTGCCTTATTTGCTCAGAATCTTGAATTTCCCCCCATCCATCCCCTTTCTCCTTTCTATTCTTCTGTATTTATGCCTTTTACTGGTAAGAAATCTCACTACCAAACCGAAAGGAAGCGGTTCAAATCCACCAGCTGTTCTGTGGGAAAAGATGAGTAATCCTGTGCAATTAACTGCCCCTGAAAACCTGCTAGAGGGTCAGCGATGGGTCATTTCAGATTGGATGGTATTTAACAATAGTGGGTTTACCTAGATTGGCTTTGGTTTTGTTTCTATGTTAGAAGAGACCATAGCTGACATCCAAGCAGATATATGCACACCCATGTTCATTGCAGCTTTGTTCACAATAGCAAGGAGTTGGAAACAACCTAAGTGCCCA
>NW_006399894.1:7684273-7687902 GCF_000299155.1 Elephantulus edwardii
TATAATTATAGAAAAAAAAAGAACTATGGTTTAAGCCTCGCTGGTGGAAAGTAGAATCATTTACAGGTAGATTATACACTACTGAGGTTAAAGGTTTACCTAGAACACCTTTCTTGACACATTACTAGTCTTATGCCTGGGGGCTTCTTGTTGTTATGTGCCATTGAGTCAACTCATAGTGACACTGTGCACATTATCTCTGAACCCTGCTCTAGCCTGAGCCAATCTCACTGTCTCTAACACACCGACCCCCCTTTACCCCAGTCACTGAGTCAGTCCATCTCATCCAGGAGAGACCTTTCCCTCTTGCGCTGTCTTTCCACACTTCCAAGCTTGATGTTTTTCTCTAAGGACTGGTCCCTCCTGCCAACATGCCCAAAGTATGGGAGTCCATGGAGCCTCAGAATCCTTGCCTCTAAAGAGAAGCCTGGTTTCACCATCTTCAATACAGACTTGTTCTCTTAGCAGTCCATAGTATATTCAATACTCATTTCCAGCTCTACAACTCAAAGGAATTGATTCTTCTTCTTTCATCTTTAGTCATTGTTCAGCTCTCTGATGCATAACAAGTAATTGCAAAGATGATGGCTTGGTTTAGGCATACTTTATTTTCTAGACTAACATCACTGCTCTTCAGGACTCTGGAGAGGCATCTGACAGAAGACTTTCCCAATTCAGTTCACCTTTTGATTTCCTGGCTGCTGGTACCAAGAGGGTTGATTGGGGAAACAACCAAGTAAGCTGAAGGTATTAACAATCCTAATCTCTTCTCTATCTATCATGATTCTGCCAATTAGCCCAGTGGTGAGAATCTTGGTTTTCTTGATGTTCAAATTAAAGCCATATTGAAGGCTGCAGTCTTTGACCTTCTGCAGCAAGTGCTTCAGGTCCTCCTCAGTTTAGGCAAGCAAGATTGTGTCATCTGCATAACTCAGGTTGTTTATGAGTCTTCCTCCAATCCTGATGCAACATTCCTCCTCATAGAGCCCAGCCTCCTGGATGATCTCTTCTTCCACGTATAGATTGAAAAGGTATGGAGATAGGATGCATCCCTGGTATACACCTTTCCTGATCTTGAATCATGCAGTGTTCCCTTACACTGTTATAATTGATGACTGCTTCCTGGTCCAATTAAAGGTTTTGCATGAGCACAAGTTTTCTGGGATTGTCATTCTTCTCAAGGTTAGCCACAATTTATTGTGGTCCACACAGTCAAATGTCTTTGTGTAGTCAATGAACCACAGACAGACATTCTTCTGGTACTCTCTGCTTTCAGCCGAGATCCATCTAACATTGGCTTAAATGTCCCTAGAACCACAGCCTCTTCTAAATCCAGCAGGCACATCTGCCAGTTCTCTATTGATGTGCTGTTTCAGTTGTTTTTGGTTAATTTTCAGCAGGATCTTGCTTGCATATGATATTGATAATATTAATCAGTAATTTCTACATTGTGTTGGGTCACCTTTCTTTGGAATGATGATAAACATAGATTTCTTCCATTTAGTTGGCCAGGTAGCTATCTTCCAGATTTCTTGGCACAACCTGGTGAGCACATCCAGGGCAGCATATTTTTTGTTGAAATATGCCAATTGGCCCCAATTCCTAGGGCCTTGTTTTTTATCAAGTCCTTCAGAGCAGCTTCATTTTTTTTCTTAAGCACTATTGCTTATGATCATATGTTGTTTCATGAAATTCTTCTGTGTCAGACAATTCGTTGTCATTGTGTATCATCAAGTTGGAACCAACCTGACCCTCCGGCAGGTTTTCAGAGGAATAAATTGCATGGGAGGAGATTGCCTATCTTTATCCCATGAAGCAGCTGGTGGCTGGGTACCCCATACCTTTGGGATTGCAGCACAGCTTCTTGCCACTAGGCCAATACTTTTCAGTATAGTGACTCTGTGTACTACTTCCATTTTCTATTGGTGTGTCCTGAGTCATGTAACATTCTGCCCACAGCATCCTTAAGTATTACAATTTGAGGCTTGAATTTGTTTTTAAGTTCCTTCAGCTTAAGAAATGCCAAGTCAAGTTGGCCTTTTTGATTTTTCCAACTCCATTCTTCGCAAATTTCAGTATAACAATATGTTTTCATAGCTGCCTTCTGAAATAGTTTGTTCAGCTCCTTTAAAAAAAAACAACCCAAATCCACAAACAAACAAATGAATGGCTAGAAAAGTTCCTGACTTTCTTGATTTCTTCCCTTTGCTTTGCCTTCTTGGTGCTCTAGCGCAATGTTTAGGGTCTCTTCTGTCTTCGTCTCTCCTTCTTCCTCCATCTCTGTAATGATCATTTGCATTCTTTTATGCATGATGTTCTTGATATCATCCCACAGCTCATATGAGCCTTTGCTCATTAGTGCTCAAACACTCAGACCTGTTTATATGATGGTGTTTCAATTCAGGAGGAATAGACTCAAGATCAAACTGGTTCTTGTGTCTTTGATTCAATTTTCTTTAGCTTCAATATGAACTTCCATGTGAGTAGTTGATGTGAGTAGTTGTAGTTGATGTAGTTGATGTGAGTAGTTGTTCCACACTCAGCACCTCGTCTAGTTTTCCCAGCTGATATTGAGCTTCTCCAACAATTTTACCCACAGATGTAATCCATCACAGATGATTCCTGTGTAGGACATCAGGTAAGGCCCGTGTGTATTGCTGCCATTTGTGTTTCTTATTTCTTATAAAAGGTATTTGCTTAGTGATAAGAAACTGTGCTGCTAACCTAAAGGTACACAGTTCAAACTCATCAGCTCCTGTGTGATTTACTGTCTGAAAATCCTCTGGAGGGTCAGATTATATGTTGGTTCTAACTCAACAGTACACAAGAAGCCTTATGACCAGATAGTAATTTTTTATCTAGTACTGTGTAGAAGGAGAAAGAGAAACATCTTGACAGGCGGAGAAGCACGACAGCAAAGGGACTTTGAAACCCTTTGCCCACTTCCCAGGTAACCATGGAGTCCCCAAGACCGCACGGGATCCGTTTAGGCCCTCGGGCCAAGAAAAACCTATCTACACACCAGTTCTACAGGACACATCACCTTTGCTCAGGAAACATTACCACTAAAATTAGAGACACTGGTCACAGCATAAGAAACTATCAGCATCTGACATGTTTGGAATCACAAAAGCCAAGGAAGCTTCAGATATAAGCTATCAGATCAAGGGCTGGACAATGGGTGGATGGTGGAGCAGGAAATTAAGTGGGTAAAGACGCGTGTGCCAAGGGCAGGGACAACACTGATACTAATGGTTAACTCCAAAATAAGGGATGTATCTTTCACCTTTGTCTAAAATGCTGGTCTGTCTTATACCTCTTAAAATTTGAGCATTCAGATTAAGACAGACAAGGAAGAAGGATTGGCCATTTTCTTCTGAAATAGCAGGCCTCTGAAAACTCTATGTAAAAGAGAATACATGTAGAATAACAGAAAGGGCAACTGAGGTTGACTTTCAAGTATGGAAACACAAAGGAAGAGGAACAGTTGTAAGCAGACACTAGTGATTGGGACATGGAATGTGAGAACCATGAATGTTGTTGTTGTTATGTGCCATCGAGTCTTTCCGACTCATAGCGACCCTATGCACAACAGCTCTAAACCCTGCTCTATCCTGCGCCAACCACAC
>NW_006399894.1:7690056-7690601 GCF_000299155.1 Elephantulus edwardii
GATGATCATATGATATATTACTCTGGTGATGAAAAGGTGAAGAAAACTGGAGTTGCTTTCATAATTAAGAAAGTGATTTCTAGATCCATCTTGAAGTACAATATTGTGGGTGACAGGATAATATCCATATGCATACAAGGAAGGCCAGTGAATACCACTTTCATTCAGATATATGCACCAACAACCAGAACCAAGGAAGAGGAAATAGAAGATTTTTACCAAGTTTTACAGTCGGAGACTGATCGAACATGAAATCAAGATGCATTGAAAAAAATGGGTGACTGGAATGTAGACGTTGGGAATAGAGAAGAAGATTCAGTAGTTGGAAAACATGGACTCGAAGACAAAAATGGAGCTGGAGAGAGAATGATTGAATTTTGCACAATGACTTATTCATAGAAAATATGTTTTTGTTTTTGTTTCTAATTTTATTTTATTTCATTATTTTTTGGGTGTACCATCAAATCAGATCTGATTAATCTAGGAGGAGATTGTTCCTCCTTCTCCAGTGGAGCATCTGGTGGATTCGAACCATGTACCTCTGA